>NW_014556477.1:88933-196748 GCF_001313825.1 Dinoponera quadriceps
GGGGGGGGGGGGGAGCGAGCTAAAGAGAAGGGGATAAGGAACAGAACGAAGCGGCACTCTGCCTCGCTCCTACTAAGGACGTATCGATATCCATGTAACGATATCGCGTGTGCCATCGAAACCGATAAATAACAGACGGTCCGACATAAATCCCGCCTTCGCTCCTTATAAATCCGGCGGTGGATAGCGCGACGGACAGTTCCACGCGTTGCCCGCCGGATTTTACTAATTTTCTGTCGCGCAAGGATTCACCGCGCGCCATCATCCTCAGCACAAAGGTAGATAAAGGGAAAGGATGCTTAAGCTTCGCAACTTGGCCCTCTCCCACCCGGAGCCTCCTCCCTTTCTCTTTATCCCGCGCCGAATCTTTCTTTCTCTTTAGACGGTTCCAATGTCTGCCGTCCTCGTCGCGCTTCTACGTTAAGCCACGTGTGCGCGTAGAGAGTGGGTGCACCGAGGCAATATATTTCTGGCATCCATTCCTCCTTCGCCTCGTTCATCCATTCATAATATGCATATGCTTTTGTTGTCCTGTCCCTGTTGGGCCCGTTTTTGTTGGGCCATTAGAGGCCCACGTATCAATTTTTCTTGTGGCCGCGACGCCACCACCGCCGCCGAGTCGCCGTCGCACTCGGCTCACGCGAGTTTATCCTGCCACGGGGGAGAGAGGCTTAGATTTGCAGCACGACCTGACACAATCTAATTTGCTCCATTGTCAGCCGACTCGCTCGATTTTAATCGCTCATAAATGGTAGCTTCGATCACAATTGCCACTCGGCAATTTCCCCCGACACAGCCTTAAATGTCCATCGTAATTTTCGCATTATCTCGCAATTTTGGGACATCTTCTTTTCATTCAGTTTAATTCTGACGGATTGCTGCAGGTCGAAATCCGTAGCGGACGGTCTTACGTGGAATGTAACGTGGCGTAGGAGAAGGTATTCGACAGATCGGTTCCTCGGTAGGAGACGATGATGAATCGAGTTTACCTCCGACTGGCGCAATTTTCTAATTGCCCCCGGTAATTAGAAGTTACCCTAAGGGTCGTTTTCCACCGGGAACTACTGGGAAAAATTACCTGGTAGACGTACCTTTCACTCCAATTCTTTACCGCTTCCTCGACGTTCTTGCTGACCTTCAAGGAACGTCACGGAAGCAGTTTAATCGTAAATTAACTTGGATACTTTACAATTCTGTGCGTTAAAATGCGTCCGATTAATTATGGATATATCTTTCTTACGACTCTAGGACCCGAGCGAGATATGAGATCCAGAAAATTGCGATAATTAGCAGACGTACCAGAAAACACGTTATTATTAAGCTGATTTATTATAACTAGTACTCTAAAAGATGTCCTTGAACTTGAAACGGAGGTAAAATTGATCAAGAAACTTGTAAGTATGAAACTTCAGGGTTTCGCGACACCTTGCGCGAACTCAGCTGCTGATTTATGTTATTCCCGGCGAAATCGGTAATGTTTTCCACATCCTGTTCCTTAAACGATTCGAGTGTAATCAAAAATGCGAAGGGCTGCGCTCGGGCACGTGGAATTACCAGGCGCGAGGAAGCCCGTTCGAAATCCTCCCTGTATCTTGAGATTCGATCTCCCGAGACGAGAAACGTGATTGCGCTGCCTTATGACTTTCTTTCTTTTTCCTTACCTCCCGATCCTCCCGATCTTCCCGCAGGGACCAAACCAGTATCGATATCCTCGAGGCAGGACCGAGTCTCCTCGCTAGTCTTCCCGAGAAGGACGAAACTTATATCCCCGTAGAAAGGTAATGGCTCTCAATAAACCATCGATCCGAGTGCCTGCATCGGAAGCCCGCAGGACGTGTCGCGTAAAGACTCAATATAACAGTCTAAAGCGGGAAGGGGGGAAGACTGGAAGGTTTGCCGCGCCCAGGACCGCGGACCGGCTCGTAAAATAAATCGGTGACATCCTGGAAGGCTGGTTAGGCGATTTGTGTGACGGACAGCGCGGCGGAGGAAGGGCCGGTGTTATGAAGACGTCACCGGTTAGCCCGTCCGACTCGATCCCGCGGGAACGCCATATCGGCAGATTCATTTGTCAGAGAGACGTCCGCGTCGCGCGGCTGGAGGTCCCTCCACTTATGATTCGACCTACTGATTTCTTTATCAGCGCTCGCGACATGATTGACTTATTATTATTCGTCAGTCGAGAGATCCGGTGATGACATCGTCGGGGTTGTCAGCATGCGGGAGTGCGCTCTGTTGATACGGTAGTAATATGCCAATTTCTCCGAAGAAACAATACTTATATCGCGATATTTATATCGAGGGCGATGGCGATTTCCTGGCATTCTCGCGTTACACGAAGCTCTCTATGAGGGCGCCACGAGGATAAAGAGGTCCATTGCGAAAAAGATTTCGCGAGATGGAAATAATCCCGCGTACGTCGGATAATAACGGGAGGTTTCATCTCAGACCGATGCCGGGCTCTCGAGAGGTGGAGCGTTACGCAACGATCGTAGTCACGATTCGCGAACGCAATGACATTACAGTCGTCGAAATGTCATCACTTTCAGCTTATAGATATTCCGCATCGACAGAGATTGCCTAGATTATGTTGTCATAAATCACGAGAAAGAAGGGGCGTTTTTTCAACGTTTGTGTGCGATAATCGCTTCTAGTCTGATGATAAAGATCTGTATAATGGGATACAAATGATCTTCGCGTGTTCTCTGATACGGCGATAATTCCCCTTGCACAATTTGACGTATCGTTGCGATACGTCTACGTGTCAGTAATATTCGTGGCGGAGAGAAACATCGACGCGCGCTGTGACCGCGCTTGAATGGAAGTTAAAAATGTAACAAAGCGAAAGGATAAATTCTGTTAATACCGCGCGTTCTCTCAGAGTTATCGTCTGCTGCTCAAACGGTGCGAAGCGTCGATATTTTTCTCAAAGTTAATAAAACCGCACACTGAGTAAAGATCATGAATATTAATGGGGCAAGGCATAAATCACACGGGAAAAGATCCATAGTCTCTACCTGCGGCACACGAGCGACAATCTGATTTGCGAAAATAATATTATTTCGAAATCAGTGATCAGGAGGATTGAAGCCGAACGATATCTAAAATGAAGTATAGAACTACCTAAATCATAATTCAAGAAAGGGAGAGGCGAGTAGAAAGGGAGTGCAGTGCGTCATCCATTGTCCAAAGACGGGTGTGGTTTGTCGCTGTTGGGCCAACGCGTAGGATGATCTACCTGGGCCTTACCGGCCACACTCGTCTCTCTCTCTCTCTAATGCTAATATAGTCTCCGAAATTGTACGAATGCGAGACATGTACCGTCGCTGAATTCTGCAGCCATAAATCTGTTAGACAACAACGAGAGAGAGAGAGAGAAAGTATGTGAACGTACCGTTTTAATACTTTCACAATTATAGTTATCGACGTTCGGTAAGAAATCTTTTATTCACGAATGTGGCAATTTCTTGTTTATTACTTATTACACAATTGTGAATCAAGCCTTTTCATAAATCAATCTTTGTTTTCGACTGATCTGATACATTCAGATTTTACATTAGTTGCATCATCAAAAGATTGATAACACAATTATCATCGTAATTATGCTATCGGCAATTTTAAGCAAATTATTAATTATTAAATACAAATCAATATTATACCGTAACTATTCTGAAGTAGATATTATCGTAACGTTCGCAGTTATACAGCGTACGATCCTTCCCAGGTAACACTAGATTTCTCTTCATCTGCGGCTTCAATAGCGATGAGCAGGTATTGAATGCGAGTGAGTTTAAAGGGAACTGACGCCTTTTTTGTCTAAATGACCATAAATTCTCAGATAATGCAGGCCGTCTAACACGGAGTATCCCGGACGCGTCGTAGCGCGGTGGCGGTCAGAGAAAATAAACGGTGTGTGTGTGTGGGGGGGNGGCGAGGGGAAAAGGATATTATTAATATTTCAGAATTTATAGGGTGGCAGTATTAGATGTGAACCCGCTATACGGCCATGGACACGTTGTAGAAGCCAGCGTGAAGGATCCAATCACGCGACTACGCTGTCCGTTATGGCACATAAATTGATATTATGTACGGAACCGCGCGTGTGAGCAGCCTGATGTGTGGTGCATCTATGCGGGTGTCTGAGACGAGACGCATGCAGGAAGAAGAGACTTCCCCTTTGCACGCGTCTCTTTCTCCCGTCATCGAGCCGGTGTCAATTTCAATTACTGATTTGAGATTGATCGCATACGGGTGACGCTGGTAATCGTCATTAAGTATGATCTTTCCTCGTGTGGGACCACGCGCGTTTCACGAGAAATTTTACGAGCACCGTCCGCGAGGGCGATCTTTCAAAGAATAACACTATGAATAGCTTCGTTTGGAAGATGCTGGATGCCGATTAAGCGGAAGAGAACAAGTCTAGGGTGCAATCCTGTCGGTCATAACATTATTAAAATTTTAATTCGAGTCCCTCCCTCTCTCTCTCTCTCTCTCTTCGTATCGAGGAGAACATTTGTTTTCTTTGAACAATTACCTAAAATGATTTACCACAATTTCCACAATAATAGTTCACAACTACACGATTTATATATATATCGTAACGTATGTTACAGGCGAGACACATAATAATTGCATTAACGCGCCGGGCACGCTCAACGATTCATAGTAGCGCGTTTTCCGGACCTGAACATTGGTTGCGCGGAACACCTTGAACTTTTCTTCGTAGAGTGTGAATGCCATAAGCGCTATAAATTTTCTCCCCAGAAACGACAGAGGGAATTCCAAAAGTTCCCGATTCAAAAGATAGCGGGAGCGAGGGCGGAGGAGGGCGACGAGAGGAGGCGGAGGAGGGAGGGGGTGGGGGAGGGGGAAGAGGAATAGAGAAGGAGAGTCATGAATTATGCATGAAAGCTTCGATTCGCGGATTAAGCGAGCACAGCCCGTAGTTCTAGTGTCTATTCTTCGTTCTGGAAGGCGGAGGTAACCAACCAGAGTCGTCCGTGGCGAATGTCGAAAGACTCGGACCATAGAGAATGAAGTGGAATCGTCAAAGGAACGGAAATCCGTGGAAAAGATGACCAAAGCGATCCAGTTTCCTTTGAATAACTTCATCCTCGTTATCAACATCGCGAGGCAACGGCGGCTCGGTCTCGGCTGTCGCGAGAAGCCTGCAGGAAATAATTAATTTGTACACCGCGCGAAAATCTTTCTGTCGGCGCGCTGCACACGACTCATGTGCACATTTGCATAATGCGTATTCTCCCTTATTACGAACGGATCATGCATAATCTGCGCGGCACAAAGAAGCACACGTGAGATATATATACATATATACATATATTCGCGATTGAAATCAGAGAGAGAGAGAGAGAGTGAGAGAGAATTAAAAAAATTTTAAGATGCTTGTTTTCGTCTTAATATTGGAAAATGCGAACGTGATAACGCCTTTAAAACGACTACTTTAAAATTGCAGGTGCACACATGCATCATGATCACTGCAATTTTAATAATTTAATTGCAAATATACTGTTAATTATTACGTTTATCTAATGCGTCTTTGAAAAATGTCGAATAGCTCGCCAAATGCTCGGTACTTGAGAGTTTCACGGCGACCACAGCGGAGACTTGAGCTTGCATTCTGGCACGTATGGTAGTTTTCAAGATGGGTATTTGATAGGATGCGACCACGTAGGATACATATACGCGGCGTATACTCGGTAGATTAGGATGATATAATTACAGCATTAACATAAGTCACCGGGCAGGCACAACCGTGGAATAGTAATTGTGTCGAACACGTGTGCGCCATCGTCATCGTTTGTTTCGTTTTATTGCACTTTCGTTCCCGACCGACTCACAGCAGTTCCACAGGTTCCTCAGGTTCACGAGCGTTCAGTCACTCAGGGTTAACTTTCGCCTAAATGCCGAGATATTTATCGCGAACTAGTCGAGGAAACCCTGAGGAAGCACTGTCGTTGTATAATCACGATATTTTTGCATTCGCATTGGTCCCTCCTGTAATATACGCGAATTAACGTAACTGTGGCAACGATATCAACACGCAAAGCGGGTCGTGGAGAAGAACCCGCGAGGTCCCGGTTAATTTATCTTTACGGCGACACGTAAGAATTATGCATTGCGTACAAGGAAAATAGCACAGCTACAACGAACTAAGTCTGGTATCATCAAGTTACCACACGAATTTACAATACCATCGATCGTGTATTTCGATCACGCGATGACTACCGTTGCGACGATGTTCAGGCACACACCTTACCCTGAATCGCCGAGCAACGCTATCAAAAACCGATCGGTCAGTGACGTGGTGCTTTAAGATGCATCATAATTATCGTGAATCCCAACTTACTCCTTTCCCCTTATCCCTTTACGCGGGTGGAATACGAAGCAGTCGGCTCTCCTTGTATCAGGTATGAACATTTCTATTTATGGCTGCCGGCTCCCGGCTCCAACGAGTTATGATATTGTTTCGGCCGGTTCTCGGAATCTACGCGATCGGTGACTCGGATAAACCGCGAAAGAGAGAAAAAGATTGGAGTCGCCGGTGAGGTGCGAGAGAGCGAGAGCTACGCCCGCCTTGTATCTTGCCTCGGTACGCACCGAAGCGACGAGGGGAACGAGAGGAGAGACGCGAGCGAGAGAAAGAGAGACATATAATTTTATTTCTTCATTACGGACGCGCAACTCGCCTACCTTTTATGATCGCCTGACCGCTTCATTAGTTCACCGACTTTCCGAAGGTCCCAAACGGACCATAGCCATGTACCTTCATACTTGCATCGCTCTTCTGTCGCCAATTATAGTTTGATATATATTATTGGCATCTGCCAAAAATTTCATAAACAATGATATCAATATAGCATGTAGAAATCTATTGTCAGGACAGTCGTTTGATTTATAAAAATATTCTGCAAAGGCGAAATTCTATTTAAAAATTTAATATGATCAACTGGATGAGATGATAGATCAATCAGATATCATTTGATACTGCAGATATAATTAACACTATCGTGAGAATTGATTATTACCCATCCCATAAATGAAATTTTTATGCTATGAAAACATTCACGTTTTACCAGTAGCTGATTACCACTGATACGTTCAATTGGCTTTCCCTATCAGAATCATGTTTCTCTATTGTAATACTCCAATCGTGAGACTCTTTCTCTGACATATAGTAATGTAAAAGAACAAAAGAGAGAGAGAGAGAGAGAAAGAGAGAGAAGAAAGGAGGGAGAGAGAAGGGGAAAGTTGACCCTCTCGAGAGTTGGCCGAGGTTAGTTATAGAGCCGACGGTCCCTGCACGCGGTTACAGAAGTATTTGAATGGTTGTCGGCCCTTGTAAGCCGTCAAAAAGTCAAAGGGAAACCACTAAAATCAGTTAGGGATCTCAACTATGCACGGGAGCGAGAGCGAGTGAGCGCGGCGATGGCTCGCGCGAGGAAGAGAGCACGGTGGCTCCTTCCTTCCTTCGCGAGAGGAGATGGACTCGTGCTCGAGCAAAAGAAAGACGAAGAGGTAGAAGAAGACACGAGCCGACGCGAGAAGATGGGGAGTTTATGGAAATTTCTCCTTCGGAGACCTTTATGCACGTCTCACCTATTTCCGTGACCAAACGCTTATTGGCCACATTTTGTCCTCGAGACAATAGTCTCTCGTTCTTTATAGCCTCGCCGATATCTCAGTTAAAGAATTGTGGTCGGAAAGTGTCGGTACACTTTGGGATGTGAAGAACATGACAGACGGGCTTTTCAGTATACAAAGAACGAATTTATGACACGATGGTTTTGTAACTGAGAAATAATTTCCGCGCGATATGTATGCGATAACATGCCGATTTTTCGAAAAAGACGGAGAAAGAGAGAATTATATTTATATAGGCTCTGTTGGCGATTAACCATGGAGAAATAGAACAGGTTTTTAACAGCAAATCGTTGTTATAATGATGTTATATTTTAAATTGTTTTGGGATGATTTATATATTTCAGCGTAAGAAAGAAAGAAAGAGAGAGAGAGAGAGAGAAAGAAAGAAGAGATAGAGGGAAAATCGAATAGATTTTTGCAGTTGACACAGAAATGTCCAAAATATTCTTTTCGAACAATAAAATTTGACGTGGTACGAAAAGCAAAGCGAGGATCGACTGGGAATACTCGAAAGGGTCGGGAACAAAGGGAGGGTTCGGCGTCTCGCACGAAAAAAAGAAGAATTTAAATATATATATTCGGGTCCAGCCGCGCCTCATATTTGTTGCGTCAGCGACAAATCTCGGTCTGGGAAGTCGCAAATTGCCAAACGCACCGGCATCAGAATTCACGTCGACGACGACGGCGACGTTAACACGTACACGCGCAACGACGTGGCAACACGTTACCGTCGGTACACATCTGTGCGGTTCGCAGCCGCACGAGCGCTCGCCCGCGCGCGCGGGCGATACGCCCCGGCTAGATACACACAGTACGTACCTACGAAGATGCGGATACATTTTTTACAAAACGTTTCTCATTCCGCAGCGCATTACCGGAGAAACGAGAAGGGGATGATGCGCGGAGGTAACTCGGACAAGGAGGACACCGGGAGGACGGGAAGAGAGGGAGAAAAAGAGAGAATCGTGGGAGGTAGAGGAGGAGGAGGAGGAGAGAACGCGGAGGAGAGCGAAGGAAGGACGGAGAGAGACGAAGGGCGGAGGGAAAGGCGAGCCTGAACATTTCGTGAAACAAGGAAAAATGCGACTCCGCCGAGGCACGACCGCAGCATTTTTGTCTTTACAAAATTATGTATTCCGCGGGCCTCCGCCATATCTCTCAAAGCATAACAAGTTCCCTCTGTGTCTCCCGTTCCTCCTCCTCCTCCTCTTGCTTCTCCGCCGCCTCTCTTCTCCGCCGTCTCTTCTTTCACCGGTCTCTCCCCGGGTCTGCAACCGGGACGCGTCTGTCCTTCTTCCATACCGCGACCATATATCTGCTTCTCCTAATGCGCTCCTTCTCTACCTCGTCTCGTCCTCGTATCCGTTTGGCTGCGTGAGGCACATCCACATCCACACGTCTTTCCGCGGATCCATCCACGTCCATCGTTTTCCTCCGGCGAACTCGCGCGTGGATAGAAGTCGGCTACCCAAATCGAATATCCTACCGCCCCACCGGCGTGGGATCGTTCTGCAGCAGGGAGTTCCTCTCGTAACGCCCTTGGACCGTTCGAAATTAATATTCTCGTTGCGAACCGGTGAGAGCAATCGCAAACGATTTGTGATCAGAGAGAAGCCCATAACCCCTCGCAATTTTAAATCCCTGTGAGCTCCCGTTATCGCAAGTGTAAAAATCCAATTCATTTGAGCAACGACGTGATAACGGAGGACTTCTTGCCAGATGGCGAGACTTCCCGCGATCCGAACGTTATCCTGTGACGATCTCGCGCGGTACCGAAGGAGGATGATCTCGAACGGATGATAGATCGACGAGTGTAAGGAGGGTAGCGATCCTATCGGTTTCCACGGCCGAAATCTGTCACCGTCGACAGCTACGTGAACTTTCCGCGTGCAACAGCCGCTAGTTGACGCGGATACCTTTTTTTCTCTTCTCGATCTCACCCTCCTACCTCCTGCACTTCGCCTTCTTGCGGTCCTTTGTCTCAGATGCTGCGAGATGATACGGCAGTGAAGGTGTAATGGATCGCCACACGACCAGCCGCCCCAAAGTCCCGCACTCCCCGCGGGTGGAACACCGGGAAAGATCGGTGAGATTACATGGAAGCAGGGCATAATGTCCAAACAGTTGCTCGTCAACAAGCGACTAACGGTCTACAAAATATCTACCAACGCTGATCGGATATCCTCGCCGTCGAATTCCCCGAACCGCTAACCATCGAAGGCCGAAATCTCTACGAGCCCATCCGTGGATATCGCGGTGTTCCGTGTAAACGGACACGGGAATCCGTTACGATACTGCCCAATCCTTTATCCTTTATTTAGCACATTTCTTTGATGGTGTATCAACCAATAGGAGTTGGCGCATCAATTTCGAGTAACGTCAAATTAAAATTGACAAGAGTCAAGATACGCAGAAAAGATGATGGTATCAAGTAAACGTAATTTTCTGCTCTCCAGTCTCTTAAATCAAATAATATTTTTATCAATGTGAGTATATTTTAATAGTTTATAGTAAATACTTATTTGAATGTAGTAATATAATTTGTAAATGAATTACCGAAGTGTACAGCGCTAAATTTAAGAGAGTATTTACTAGAATTATGTAATGATTCTTCTCGATGAAAAAATTTAGCGGTTTTAAATTTAGATTTTTCTGCTGAGAAAACATTTTCTAAAAATAAACTCTGATATACTCAATATTATGAATTTAATACTCGTTGCAATTGTCTTGACGCATAAGTAAATCTCTATTTATACAAGGGAAATATCATATATAAAGTCAATTATATTTCTATTTCTAGAATATTTGCTAAGGAATATTTGAATAACCATTTTACTTGGATCAAGTAAATATTCATTCAGTGGTAACACTTTTTTCATTGTTCCGCCATTATACATTAACCGACAAAGAAATCCATTGAAGAAAAATATTTTACAAAAATTTTTAAAGCAAAATTATTCTGGATATTTATCGATAAGAATGTTTTGCTTTATCAAGAGAGAGAGAGAGAGAGAGAGAGATAGAAAGGAGGAGGAGTAGAAGGGAAGAGGGAGAAGCGCGACCCGTAACTTATCTATTTAAAGATGTGAGACTCTCGTCGCACTACTACACACGAACACACACAGTATAGTTTTAATAAATTCTTCAGTGCCCGTGCCGGAGCCATTGAACCACGTTAAGCCGCGATACGAGATCGTTCAGGCGAGAACGACTTTATTGGAGTTCCATTAAAGAGAGAAGAGCGAACCGCGGCGCCGTACACACACGCGCGTGTGCGCACACATAAACGCGTATACGGCTGTCGTAAATCGATCGTTGCGCAAATTGCCTTGGCCTAACATCTGGCATCGTATACGACTATCAGTCGGATCACATTCAGGCAGCGGTGAAGGACAGAGGAGCCAGGGAGAAGATCAGAATTCGATAAAACGGCTCGAACTTGTGCACGCGGCGGTGCAAAATGCTTTACCACGGGGTAAAAGTGGAGGTAAATTGCGTGCGTGCGCGCGAGCGAGCGAGCGAGCGAGCCGGTGAGCACGGTGAGAAAGAAAGAGAGACTCGGGTGATGAGAGAAGGACGGATTATCGTAGGGAACGAGTTTCGCGTTTTACTGGCATGTGATCTCCGTGGTAAACGAGCAATCGAATCGTCGTGCATCCCGGTTAATCCGCTTCATTGCTCGCGTCGTGGACCATTTGTCGCGAGAACAAATACGGCCGTGCATGCAAATCTCTTTCAAACGCGCGCGAACACTCGCTGTCGCTGAAAAGGGCTGCTCCTTGCTCATGAAAAAAGATGCGAATAGTTCCGCCGGCTGAATGAAACGACCGAGGAGTCCATTATTCATATCGTTTGCATAAATTATATTCCCGAGGCCCCTGTGTGGACAATTGTTGTTAAGATAAAATCATCCAAAATAACTGTTGATCTTAACTGTCAATTTACTCTTAATATCGGGTCGATGAAATGAACTTGGCAGTTTCATCATTAATGCAAAAGTGTTTTTTTTTATAGATATATTTTTTATGTACCAAAAGAAGGCATTGACAAATGGCACGATAGTGTCCTTCGACTATTCCCGATAAGGTCGCGTCCGGCCTGGCAAGAAAAGTAATTATCTCGTTTAATCGTGCCGGAGATTCGATCATTAGGAACCGTAGGGGCACTATATATTGGATGAAGCACGATCAAAGATTACCAAGAACACGATCATTACTTGCGCGCTCGTCCACCGCGATAAATTCCGTAGCCGTGTCCTAAAACTAATTAGAAATCAATCTAATGTCGGTGAGCATGCCAAGTATAAAGGGCAAGGATTAGGATTCCAAGAAAACATCTTGAATCAAGTCAATTCTAACGAGACAATCTGGGAAATACATATCTTTCCTCAGATAATTCAATTTTTTTCGTGCACTATATAAATTTTCGTTCTCCTTGCTGGAATTGCATGGCAAAATCACAAAGTAAACGCTATAGGTTTACCGAGCCTCTTTCTGCTTCTTGAAGGCCTTCGTATTCTCTTTACGAGTTTCTTTAATAGCGATAAAGAGTCTTATCTCCGGATCCGCGGTCGTTATGCTCTCTAAAGATCGCAAACGTGCGTGCACACAAGCACACGAGAGTCATCTTCGTGCGACACTCTCAGTCTAGCTGACATGGCCGTGCCAAGTGTAATACTTTTGACATCGTCACGTTGATATATATAGTCGGCGGCAAGATGGTTGCAAGATTATTCAGTTTGACACGTTTCGAAACAGTTGAAAATATCGTGTGATCATCCTCAGGATTTTCGTCAGTTTCAAAAGACATCGAAAGGAAACGCGTTACGACCTTTTTGCTGTGGCCTATACGATAAAACATTTATGTTAACATGAGACGAGAATTATGGTCGCTATTATCTTTCGCGTTTTGTTAGCCGACAGTCTTGCTTAAGACGGGAGCTATGTTTAACGGCGGTTTCGTCGCGCGAGTGGAGATATTTATTCTTATTGGTAACCTCATGTTGTTTTTAAAGATGTATAATTTATGTATGATTCAAGATTGTAACACACAGTGAACAATTTTATGTTAAATTTGACACATTTCACATATTCCAAACGGTCCATGTAAATATTTGTGTTAATTTAACACAAGGTGAATATGTTATAAAGTAGCACAAGTATTATGTCAAAAACTAACACAAAGTTAATATGATAATCGACACTGAAGTATAAAATGTGTTATTTTCACATTTACAAGAGCTTTTTTCATATTTACACATTTGAATATCGGCTCAACACAAAATATTGATAAACACAATATGCCAAATTAACACACGCAGATATGTTAAAAATTGAATACAAAAATTTGAACAAGAATCGATTTTAACACGTACAAAATATTTTTTACTGTTATATTAAATGATTCTCCCTCTATATTCATTAACACATCACGTAAGCAACGTTGTATTCTCAAGCTGGTGATTGGAATTTTTATACAGCAGACAGGGAATACAATGTTCATAAGTCACGAATAAATCCGCCAGTTCGCTTCCTCCTTACATTAATTAGAAACAGTCCGACCATTTTCCGTTCTAACACTAATAACATCGAGCGGGATACTTAGTGAAAGGTGCACCATATACCGTGCGTATGCCTGAATCATTATTAATTTAATTTTATCGAGCTAAGTACGTAGCTACTACAGTGCTAATTGGAAGATTAGTTCATACTCGTGTAAGTAGATCGCCGATTGCGATCGTTACAAATGAGAGCTCGAGTAACGTCGCCGGGGTCCTGCGCTTTCCTTCTCGTCTGCTCTCTCACCTTGTGAGAAAACGTTCAATTAGCCACGGACGGAATCGACAGGACGTCTGTAACGACTGTCGTAAAGTCGTCGACAAATCGCCGCGTTTCCAGGATCCGGTTAAGGCCGCTCATAAGGCTATCGATAGGAGCGAGATCAGTATCGGCCGGCAGATTTAAGGTCGTCGCATGCCCGGCATTCCTGATGATTCTATTTCGACCCTCTGTTCACTCCGATTCCTGATCCTGACGCTCGGTTTCATCTTTATGTCATGAGATCGCCGGTAAATCCAACGACTTTCCGTATCTCGGCCAATAAACCTTCCAGACCGCAGATTGAAACTTGATCGTCCGGCCGTGTAAAGCTTAACGATCTGTTCTTGTGGAATTTTATAACAGAGTTGTAATTTTAATAATACATAAAACCGATCGGGATAAAGAGAGACCAACCGTTCCGGCCGATTTTGCCTCGCGGGATAAATCTTTACGTGCGTGTCTCAGAACAATCAAAGAAACGTCTCGCATCTCTATCAGTTCAAAAGCAAAAACGATAACAATAATTTCGCCGACCCCGCGAGCATTAAAAACCGTCCCGTCGAACTGCATCATAAGATGCGGATATCGACATATCGCGTTCGATCGGACACTCTTAACGCTCTCCCAGAGAGCCGAGGAAACAGAAGAGCCGGTCCCATTAATGACGATTAACGCCTGTCCATGTGCGCAAACACGCAGATCCGCGCGGACGTTCCGGATTCGCGCGCGCGTGGGCAACGCGTCTTCGTGAAAGCCGACGGTGCTGGTCTGTGTTGGGACACACACACACACGCGTGCACGATCTCTCCTTCAACGGGCCCGCGCCTAACATACGACCAACCGGCCATTAACAATCATAATAAAAGGCCCGCGTGTGCGATCGTGTGCGGCGCGCAGCGACACGCGTGTGCGCCCTCTCTCGCTCGCCGGGCCGCGCGGATAATTTTAATTTAAACAAATGGTCGGGAGGGCGGCATCTTTGTCCGCGTCTTGTATTATTTATACTCGACTACTCCGAGCGCACGTGCGCCGCTGTGTCATCGGTGGGACGGGTGCGTTGCCTCTTGTCGCGCGTCAATGTTTTCCAGAACCCGCCAGGTATATACCTGGTGGTACCTGACCGCCGCGGCCTGACCCTTTCTCGCGCAGTCTCCTCCAGCTCTCGTCTCTCGCCGCGGCCGCTCTCCGTTTTTGCGTTGATTTATGCGATCACGACTAGAGACGCCTTCTCATCATCGCGCGCGCAAGTGGATTCGTAATCCTTTGTCCGGCCGAGCTGCGTTTACGCGCACGGCTAATTGCGGGAATGGCGTCGACTCGTTAGTCCGTTTTTCGCGAGAAATTATAGTTGTCTCGTTAGCAAGCGTTAGAAGTATTAAGCTCCGCGGAATAAATCAATTTCTCGAATATTGTAACGTACTCGCGCGCGCGCATGTGTGTGTGTGTGTGTCTCCTCGGTCCGAGACAGATCGTCGTGGCGTGTGTTCGACGTAACAGTGAGTTCTCACTTGATTAATCGACAAATTATCCACCTCGAGCCTTTATTCCGCCGGAATTACAGAAATTGCGCGCCGAAGAAGCGTATTATTCGCGAGCGGCGCACGCGAAATTAACGTCCCCGCTCGTAACGCCGAGAATGGACTTTAAAATTCACTTCCACCGCCGTGGAATGTGAGCATGCTCTTATTATAATAACGCCGGTGCATAAAGAAAGTAAACGGGCGACATTTATTAGTTTACATAACCAAATCGACGAATGTCACAGGTGCGTTCAATGACAGGAGCGTAAATTTCGCGCGAGCCGACGGTTCCGGCCAGCGTGCAGCTTTTCCTATAAGATCGTAAAAAGAGGACCCGCCCTTAATTTCTTATTCGCGTATTAACGATCCCGTCCACCCGAAATGACGATGCCCGACATGAACGGGGGGGGGAGCCGAGAGGCACCGGTCGAGTCGGCAGCGCGAGACGCGCGCGAATTCTGCCGCAGCGGAAGGAGCGCTCCGGCTGAATCTTCGCATTTCGAAACTAATAACGGCCAATTGTCGGCGTATCGCGCACTTCGCCATAATTGGAGGAATAAATTGAAAAATTAGCAGAACGCCGCTCGGTAGGCTCTGACTCATCAGAGTCCCCGAACGGGCCAAAGAGATCCGGCGGGTCTGCCGATAATAACAACCGAGAAGAATGTCATCGGGTCGCGTTCGCTCGGCGCAACTCAGACTGCGGACTTGGCGCGTCAACGCGCCGACTGCCGCGACCATTCCGTTGATTATTTCGACGCTTAAGGTAGTTGGCCTGTCAAGCCGTTTTCTCAGGATTCCTTTGAAATTACAGCTGCATATTGACGGAAATATTATCTACGCGTCTGTAAAGTTAGAAAACGATTGGCCACTCGGAAGTTCAGATATTTGCAATCGAAAAGGTGACATATTTTATACATACTTCTTCAGATTGATCCTATTTTTAACTTCTACCTTCAATTCCATTTAAACCACATTTAAGATCTTAATGAAAAATTACTGTGATATCAAGGAGTAATATAGAGACTTATATAAAACGTTCAGAATTATTGACCATTTTGTCTTGAAAATATAGCCATAGGAAATTTACGGTAATATTTATGATGTACAAGCGATAGACATCAGTATATTAAACCTTGAACCTCAAACTTATCGCTAAGTACAACAGCATCATGTACTTGTACATTTGACCACTCTGAACAAAACAGTCCTTTTTGCAAATAACACGCTAATTTTTGGGCTATTAATTAAAGATGCCACTATATATGTGGCTATTTTTAATAATTAATAACTCCAATTTTGCGTGGTTGTTTGCAAAATGATAATGGACTTTTCCACTTGGTTTAACCCGTTCTGTCTGCACATAGCCGCTCGGTCAAAATTTTTCGGACACCCTATATGTGCATACACATATATTTAAATATTATAAACCACTTTCTATTATGCGTGCACTACTATTAGCTCAATGGACGTATAAATAAAGCATTAATAAGGAAAATAACAAATAAACAATATCTCCATGTTTGTGATATTGTATGTATATTTATTTTAATTTCGCTCAAAATTAAATTATAGGAAAATAAAGTCATAGGAAAATATTTTTGTTTTAATAAATACTAAATTTATGTAGAGGTTCCTTAATATTGCTTCTGAAAATCCGGCACCTGAAAATCCAACTACCTTAAGCAAAGTTTGAATTACCAAACATACGAGAAATGCAATTCATGGCGCGCACATCTGTTGGTTCGTTTCATCGGCTTTTTATTGGCCATACATTTAATTTGCAACGTGCGTTTTTTACATATGTAATTGGCTGTTGTGTTTTGTGCGTGAAATAGACGTGGCAAGAATGTAGTTCCGATCACACATCGGTGACCCTCGTGTCAGTCGACGTGTTATGTTAAACAGTACGTGGCCAGTAAAAATTCAATTCAATTAGAGATCTATAGATATCAGAAGTTGGGAGAGAAATTTGGATGAATATAATAAAATTGAGCGAATAAAGAGACGAGGACTTTGAAAAGTTAATCGTCGCCGGAGTATCTACATCTCACATTTTTTTCGATTCTACTTTCGAGCCCATTTTATCCGAAACCCATCGTCTTCATCATCCGCTCATAACGCGAGTTTTAATATCCCCGGCGTGGGACTCGACGGCATTCAGAAAATACGATTCGCCGTTCTCGCAGGCATCGAAGAAAATCACGGAATCGTCATGAAGCCCCCCAGCGCCAATCACGAAGGCGAACGAAGAGGAGAGGAGGCCGAGGAGGAGAAAGAGGATTAGGAGGCGAACGAAGAAGGAAGACTTGCTGCAAACGCAGAAACCATTCGCCTCAGTCGTGGGGAAGAGAATGTTGGCCGAACAGAGTGCGAGATGGAAACAGCGAAGAAGAGATCACAAGAGAGCGAGAAGAGGCGCGAAGGAGAAGAAAGAGGACGAGGAAAGAGGGTGCGGTGAGGGACGAGAAGGAGAGAGAGAGAGAGAGAGAGAGGGAGAGAGAGGTTGGCTGGAGGTGGGGAGAAAAGGGGGGCCCTGTCCCGAGCTACCACGCGGCCTCTATGGACCCTTTGATCTTCGCCGCTCTTCGCTTCTGCCTCGCTCTATCGACACTTCATACTTCTACGGCTGATCGCCGCCATAAAACATTATACTGGAGCTCTGCAGAAAGAGAAAGAAAGGGAAGGAAAGAGAAAGAGTTGCGCGAGAGAGTCGCCCAGGCCCCGACGTTGCTTGCGTTCCATTGTGCCCAACGCATACGGCGGCGCACATATTACAGCGCCGCGCGCAAGAGAGCGACTGTGCAGCGACGTATTTTTTTTTCCGACGGTCTTGCACCGCTCGGCGGAAGCGCGATAAGGCCAGCCGGGTCACGAGGATATCCACTGTAGTAATAGTAATCAAACTGTGTACATGTAAATGTATTGGGATCTTTTATGGCGGAGTTACGTTCGTGATAGCGCCGTGAAACGCTATGATCGCGTGACTATAGTCAACGATCGCGATGAGCCATGGAGGATGTCGTTACAGGAGCGCCGATAACACGACGAACGATACATTTGATAATTAATTGCATTTTCATATTACATCTCATCTTATTCGTGATAACGTCCGTAATGTACCGCCTAAGTTACTCGCGCGAACTCGCTTGACTATAAATTGAACGAAAAAAAAATAAATAAATAAAATTAATTATTCATTGTTTTGAAAAAAAAAAAAAAAGTATTCGCCGTGTGGCCATTTTTATTTCACGCGGTTTCAAACAGACGGACTTCAACTTCAACTTTCCACGAATAGCCCTGCGTGTGTGTAGCGCATAATAGATACAGATGTGTAAATTTGCCTCGGATCTGTATTTTCGAAGCGTATAAATTCGAAGGAACCGTCAAATAATTTATACCGCCGGCGTAAAAAGATGATGTCTTCACTAATTGTAAAAACCAACAGTGTAACGCGATCCGAAGTGTCTCTATAGTTAGGAGGAGGGATAATTACTAGCGCACAGGTCCCGAAATACCGGTGTAACACGATCGGTTCGTTTCCCAGGAAAGAAGGATCCTTTTGAGATGGTCGTTTGAATTCGGCTGGCCTTCCAGCGCCGAAGGATACCATCTTCTTTAAACCCCGTGCCTCTATAAAACAAGAGTCCTCGTGCCCTGTTAATAACCTGACCTAGCACGTTTCTGAAGGTCGCCGCGCACGAAAGCTCGGTGTCGTAAAACGTCACTGCTTCACTGCTTGCGTTGAATTCAAAGTCTCTCTTAGGATTACAGAGAGAGAGAGAGAGAGAGCTTAATAATTTATATATATATACATATATCTCGACTAGTGATGATACATCGGAGCTAGAACATAATGATAGGAAGTAACGATTCTATTAATTCATATTAACTTCGCCCGCGCGTTTGTGTTTATCGACGACTGATATCCGTACGGAGGGCACTTACCGCGAGGGCGCGATAACAGGAAGCTCGTTAAACTTTGTTAACACTGATTGCGAAGTGCTCGCCCTTCATTTGATTAATCGATATTTCCCGGAATACCTGCGGGACCGTGCTCATCCTTTCTCGTCCTGCTCCCGAGGGACGTGGCGAGCACGAGTCGCACTATTACAAATGCGATTCGTTAATGACCGAATTAATTTTTCCGCGCCATTCGTCGTACACGCTAAGCTCCGTACGGATACGAAGAGCGAGGAAGAGGCTCACGATGATAGAGCGAGCGCGGGAGGCATAGAGGACAGAGTCGTGCGTTATTAATTAACCTGATAGGCCATAAATAAAACTCCGCTTGCCTCCTCCCCGCGTCTTTCTCTTTTTATCTCGAGAGAGAGAGAGAGAGAGAGAGAGAGAGAGAGAGAGAAAGACAGGGAGAGAAAGAGAGACGAATATAAATAAATAAAAGTCTTCGCATGATGTGCGTTATGTTAATTGGGGCGTTGTCTCTCGGCATCTGCACGCACCTATTCTCATTAGCCTTTTGCTATCGAACGACTCGTTACATTTATTTTATAACGGCTGTTATTTGCAGTCGCCGCCATTTGTTTGCCTCTCTCTCTCTCTCTCTCTTTCTCCTCCCTCGTCTCTCTCCTGGCTTTACTGCTTCGTGTTTCATTCATTCATTCGCCTTACGCGCCGACCGAGCAGTATTATGACGTGTACAGAAGTATCGTGTCGCATGTGCGTGATAAGATATTATTAGAGCGTTCTAATCTACATGTAAAAATACGCCGGACATTTTGTTGGAATTTTCAAGTCTCCCTGCGCCGAACATTCCGGCTTGTAAAATGAACTATTGTGTAGTATCAACGGTTACTTTCGTTACAATGGTACTTTCGCAAGAGTATTCGTGGTACTTGTAAGAGTTGAAATAAATCAACATAATGTATCTGAAGCTTTACAGATAGCGCGAACATTGCTGAAAATTCTCTCGTTACACAGTCAAGATATAATATTTCCGCGCGCATCGTCAGGTTTCAATAAAATATATCCGTGCCTCAGCCTCGTTATTACTGCAAAATGAACGATAATCTTGTAACGTTAAAGCGGAACAATATACTGATAGATGGCCGTCGTCAGGCTTTTCATGGAATGTCGAGTGCCATCCTTATTGTCGCAAATCATACCGCGATGTGTACTACGCGTCGTCGCCATATCCTCACTATGACAAATTCGGTCTCGTCGGTGTCATCTTTTTCTCGGCGGATATAATCCGCGCTGCTTTCGGTATAATTAGACTGAGTTATCGGCGCCGGATTCGGGGACAATAGCTGTATAAATATCCATAGCGGCGGGACGGTTCTCGCGTACGTGGGCAGAGGCGTTCGCGCGGATACAGGGTGGTCCTGACTAAATGCAACGTGTATCAGGACAAGACCGGATTGTAACGAGCGCTTCGTGAAGCGCCTGTTACGAGCGCGCTTGATGCACGACAGTCTGTCACGTTTCTGACGGCAGTCGTTACTTGCCACTTTTGCAGGCACCGCCGAATTCTCCTGCTTCACTTACGGAGGAGATCTCGCCGCGATCTCTCGCAGATTTTCCCCTCGTCACTCGCGCATCCGCGAGCTAGGATTATTTATAAATGGGACACGATCGAACGCGTAAAATTAGATCGCGCTCACTGCGACAAGGGTCTCAATGAATTCCATCGGATGCTCGAGAAGTGTGCATCTCATACATCTTCTCATGATTCGCACGCTGTACGAGTGCAAATCGCATTTAGCTCTGAATCCTATGATTTTTTTTAATTTAATCCGAAACTCTCGGCTTCCGTTGAATCTATATCGAATTCGCGTAACAACGTCGCTACTTCGTGATGTTTCTTTAGTTATGAAACTTCGCGTATCACGTGAAACGTTTCAATTATAATCGTATGTCACACACGTCGCTCGATCTTCGCATTATTTCGCGATGGATATCACCGAGTTCTCTCTTAAAAGAGAGAGAAAAAAGAAACGAAAAGCGAAAGTTATCGTCGGATTACCGGACGAACCTCGAGTCCGAGTTGGTGGCGTTATCGTCGAATGGTGATCGACCGTAACCGCGGACTTATGATCCCCATGGTCATAAGAAAGCAACCGGTTCGGTCATGCCAGATTTAATGACCACTAATACCTGGGTATTAAAATAAATTCATAGAATCAATCTATAACCTTTGTCTATACACTTTTAAATCCCGGCGTTACAACCGGCGGCGTGCTCTAAGTATCGCCGTAGCGCCGTCGACGGGAAAGGAGGGAAATGAAAACGCAGAAACGGGAACCAAAAGTGCTCTCCGCACCGTGTAATCTATGATTACTGCCTTAACCGCGAAAAGATTCATTAAGATCGGGTTTATGTGTCGAACCGTGTGCGATTTCAGCCGACGAAATTGATCGTCGTCGTTCGAGTGCGACGCATAGATCTTGCGCATACTATTTATATACTATTCCGCTTATTGTTTATTTCTACCTACATCCGTCGATAATCGTTAATCTGCTCCCGTCTGAATGATTTCCTATTAAACAATTTCATAAGGGAACGATTCACTGTACAGTTCGCCTATTGGTGAGCGTTGAATTGAAAAAGAAATTGCTGCTAATCCGACGCGCGAGCTCTCTAGGGTTATTCGACTTCCTCTCATTGATCGACGATAAACGACTCTTATTTAATGTACCTAGTGAGACAGGGTATGATGTGGTCATTGACCCGTAGACAATAACTCACCAACCTACGGAACTCGCATTATTATTCGATCATGTGGTGATCGTGCGGTAATCGCTCAAACACATGTCATTTTCTCGTTAATAAAAAGAGTTCCTTCAAATTGCACCGATTCCTATCCTTAAAAAGATTTTTCCCGAATGGAGCTAATAAAGATCTTTTTCTTTAGGCAGAGATTCTCAATTTACCACGATTCGATTTCGCCTTCATATTCACAATTTGTCATCTTCCCCCGGTCATTTCTTTGAAATAATCTCATTGGTATTGATTCTTCTTTGAAATAATTATATTATACAAGCTGCTTCCCCCGGCGCGGTGCAATCCGCCGCTTTGAAAATAACAGCTGTCTTTATAGCGCGAGCTTTCACACAGCGGTAAATTATTTCCGTGCTGCGACATCGAGATTAACTTTTGCGCTATACGGTATCGCAAATACCCCGTGTGACGCTCGTATCGTGTTTTTCCGAATAGAGCCGCTTTATGAAGACAAATCTCACGTAAGTCCTTTGAGATCAAGATGTTATTCTACGATACGATTAATAACCTTTACTCGTCCCTAATTTATATATCGCGCGCACCTATACATTACGAGATTATATTCGCGAGAATAAATTTTACAGTGATATAATTGCAGCGATAGATAATGCAATGCGATAATGCGCTTTTGTGTGCCAGCTGGAAACCGGCTCTCTTTCTCCCCTCTCTTTCTCTCTCTTTCTTCCTCCCGCGGTATTCGCATAGTCGTATGCGCAAAAGGGCGTAGATAGTTGCTGATCGCAGTTTATTACGAATCGGGCACGGTCCAGATACGGCTGATAGTCCTTATGTCTACCCGCCGATCGACGATATTATTACAGATTGCAGGAACGGTCTGTGAAATTCATGATGAGCCGTTTAACGGACTTCGACAGCCGCGAAAGCGATCCATTATCTTTCGATACAATGCCGCAAGTACTGATAACGGTCGCTGCGAGCGAAATCACCCGGCGGCTCAATAATGTGGAACTTTTTTCTCGGTTCTTTTATTCGCGCGCGCGCGCGCGCGCGGGTTCCTTTCGGAAAGCGTTGCGTCGAAAAAATTGGTAAACGCTAATTATCGTCGGTACCGATCGAACGTCGTGCTTCACGACATCAGTCTAGGCGGCTGACGGTTTTTGAAGGAATCATGCTTGTCGTGCCGTTAGTACATAACTTACATCACGATGCATCTCTGGTAATAATCTACAACCTTTCGTTTCTCCAGATACCACACTCGGTTGCACCCATTAATGATCCAGTAATTACAGATAGCTACGGGAATTTAATGAAGAATCCTTAATTGACTCTTAATTCCATCTCGGAGTATACCCCGCGATAAATAACTCCATGTTCACGGGCTCTGAATTTTCCGGTAAGGATGCAGAAAAAAGGAAGCCTTTTATGATTGTGTGTAGGATAATGAGCGGCGCTTGCTGCTTTCATTGCTGATAATTTCTAATACTTTGTCCGATCTTATCTGTTCGCATGCACCGGATTGCACCTGGTAACCGTATCGATATCTGGCTTAATAATGTATTGGGAATCGAGGTCAGTTATTAAACCGTCGATCAAATGAGGAGCGCATTACATTTTACTGACAACGACTGCGAACTGTAATTTCGACGCGGAGTTATTAGCCGGCGATAAAATTAATCAATTTTAGTCGCTCCCAATTTCTCACGCGAGATCTCGCGTTATATGAGATTACGTTGCAGCGTGTTGGCAAAAATCGCTTGTAATTATTCCTTACATCGGCAATATTGTTAACTATAACACCGTAATAATATCGATCCGGAACGGCACTATTAATCTCGGAAATGAGATTTCCTGAAGATATCCCGAAGAAATTAAATATTCTAAGAATCAGCCTCTTTCTGTGTGCGAGGTAGTGCCTGTTCCTCGAGAAGAGTCACTTACGAAGGGCACAAGTAGCTTAATTCTATCAAGCGAACTCGTTTCATACGCCGGAAGCAGGTTTTATGAGAGCACATGTTAACCGGGACGGATTAACATTAATTTCAATAGCACGCGTTCAGTAATGATAACAAACAATTAAGTCAAGCCGAGTCGCCACGGCGCATGAGATCATCGATGGTGTGAGGGTGTCGGAGTTAAATGACACGTAGATGGCGTGTGCTGCCATTACACTGCCATTACACTCGTTAACGCTCGCCTGCTAACATAACTAATAGATTATGAACTCTATGAATTAATATCATTGCCTCTCGCAAGGAACGGTTCTCATCGTTTCTCAGTGTTTTTCTCGCGAATATCCCACGAAAGTCAAGTCAATTTGCACGTATCGTTCAAAGACGGAGGATCCCCCGAGGAAGTTTCATCAATCTCCGCGTGAGACCGCGAGTTGCTGCGAAATTCGAAATAAAAAAATACAACGCGGCAAAAATCAATTACAAAACACTAATTGAAGCTGGCACGAAATTAAAGACATTCGCACAACCGGTATAAAATTAAACTTCTAATTACATTCGACACGATCTTAATTTTAAAACGCGTAACGCACTGAATTTACTTTGTACGATCACTTTAAAACCACGACGGAAAGCTAAAGATACTTTAGATCGCAGATTGAGAACCGCGCGCCGTTAGTGTTAAATAAAACACCACGATGGATCAATTAGCGAATGAGCGCCGCGACAATATCCTGTCTGGAGCGTCGGCCGGTTCTGCTCGATGCAGCGGCAGCAGATCTGTCGACGGATGATGTCATCGTGACATCATAACGTCATTCCGATAAGCTATCGTGCCGAACTATGCGTCGTGAGCGGTATAATAAATACGATATCGAGACTTCCAACGGTAAAAAATATTCATATTCAAAATAGCCACATTCTACGAATCAATATGTTAAAATTATGTGTCAATATGTTGTAAATTATAATTCAAATTTTACACCGAGCGTCACGTAATTATCATCTGCATTTTCACGTTTCGATCGAGTCAATTATTATATAATAGCAATAATAAATCTAATATACAATAACAATATTATACAAGTAAACAATTTTGTGTTAACAATGGTCTAATAAAATTTGCGCTACTTTAAATAAATATATCAAAAAGCAATATGTTAACAAGGTGAATATGTTAATTCAATATATACTTGTGCACTTTTAACATATTCTCCATGTTAAAATAAATTGCAATCTATGTATAAGCAAGTAAAGTATAAACAAAAATTTCAATGGACCGTTTTCAACAAAATTTTTTACTCTGTATATGTATAATATATATAATAATAATATATATTAATATATATAACAGTTTCTCTCGATCGAGTCAACGCGAATATCAGAACGGATTGGAGTCATCGAAAGAACGCAATAATCTCTGAAGAAAGTAAGGATGTAGTTATTAAGGAGATTATTACACAGTAATAGTGGAACACAGACATGCGTGTACGGTTAGGTTGGGTTAGGTTGGGGTTAGGGTTAGACTAAGTTAGGCGAAGTAATTACGATGACGTGTTGACCATGACTCCACTATATCAGCGAGAGTGAAAGTGCCGGCGCGCTCATTTAACGTCTCGCTGTGTCGAATGTAGTAGCAGAAAGAAAGAGTGAGGAAAGGAGTCTGATAAAGTCTGGCTTGAACTGCGGTTCTTCTTCCGTAACTGCCGGCTTCTTCGTTCGTTTAAAGCCGTGTGGGATTCGCGGATTTAAAGGCGTGGAATCGCTCCGGCTCGCTCGTGGAAGTTCGTCAGAGAGGAAACGGAAACGGCTGATTGACTGATATCGTCTGTCACGGTGTTATTACAATGACCGCGGCTTTAATCGTGCGACGACGGCTCGATAGCGCGAAGAGTTTCTCGCGCGTGTTATCTTCGCTTTCTGCAAAAAACGGCTTTTAATGCGACGAATGAAGTCGGATTTCGCGCGGAAGAGATTCCCTCCGAGAAATTTTTGGGAACCACGATTGTGCACGTACACAAGAACGTTTTGCACGAAATTCTCTTCGAATAAATCGTAGCCGGCGAGTGGACACGGGTATTTAACGTTTGACTTGTTTCTTCGGTTCCAAATCTCCGCGGGCGAGCGTCTTTGCCGGATGGAAACGAAGCGGAGTGGGTTGACGACTCGAGGGCAACGTTATGTATACCGGGAATGCCTCCCACTGGCTGTAGAAATCACTAGCTGGAGTTAATAAACGCGGGAAGAGCCGAAGAGGTACAAGATAGCTAGGCGGATGATGCGAAAACTTTCGTATATTAGGCGATTTGGCGATTTCGCGCTGCCTTCGCCGCATTCGCCCAGAAAACTTGCAATCCCGACCGACTAAGACCCGTCCGACATGTTTGTAGGGCATATCGAACGAACTTTCGCGGTGTACGCTCTTGATGGACCCACCCACGGACGGTTCTATCGGAGGCACGTGTCTTTCACCGAGACGCATGCACGCCGAATGTGTGTATGCGCGACGAAAATTCCAATCGAGCGGAAAGTTGCATGCCGACTTTTCAGGAAACGGTGGGAATCATACGCCACCGCACTCGCGAAAGAATGCAAATGCCACAAAATGGAGCCGTCCTCAATATCTGTAATTGCGTATTATCCTCGACATGCGTAGCCATGGTAAAAGAAGTGTTGTGGTTCCACGAAAAAGTTAATAATCTGTAAATATAAAATATCATCTCCAGCACAGTGTATGCGTAGAAATTCGGTGTTGCAAATTTACGAGCGTGTCGTATCCGCTGCCTCATCTGAACACGTCGATAAATACGGTGACCCCCTTCGATGAGCCTTTGAATCACTACAGTCGTTACGTCACGGAGTCTGATCTCCCGCATGCGATTTTATAGGTTTATTAGAAGTAAATCAGGAGGATTGAGCCTCTAATCAAAGATACTGACGAGCGAGACTGTGTTGGTTTGGCATTATGGCATTATGCGCTGTCCCCATCTTACTCCTTCGCCCTCTTTCCTTACCGTTCTACCCTTATCCTTACACCACATTCTCGTTAGAGACATTATATTACCTCGCCGCTGCCGCGCCAAATCAAATCCGTGATTGTGAATATTGCGGTAGGGGTTCTCGAAATGGTTCGCCTGATTCTCCCGAGAAACAACATCACTCATGTGTAATAAACAAATAAGGAAATGTCAGGGCAAGAAATAACATTATCGTGTTAGTCTAACGAGCGTAATGCATCCAGGGATACTCGCCATTATATTTATATATCTACGAATAAATCTCTCATATATCGTTCACAGAGATTTTTCACTATTTATACCGGGTGAAAGAAAGGGGAAAGGAATAATTCGCGTTTAGGCGCGCGTTCGTCGTACGCGCATGAAGCAAAGCAGATGGTAATTAAATTTTGCAGTTATACAATTCCACGGTCGAATTATGGAAGTTCTTTTAAACGATTAGTAATTTCTTCGGTGGATCGCCACCACCTTCATCATGGAGTCTCTTTCGTTGAATTGTACGGATCATATGTGAAACGGAGGCAATTATCCCGCTAGGGTGAAAATACAATTCCGATATTGAAGTAGCATACCGTACGTGAGAGGCGAGCGATAATTTGGCCCGTAGGGTACGCTGATTATGAATTCAACCTTCGATGTGCCGGTCTCATGGGTTAATTATACGCGGCATGTTAAATTGATATTTAACGATCCTTAGTAACGATTGCATCAACAAGTAGCCATTGATTCGCGTATCTATCCAGTACCTTGTTGCAAGGGCATAATTGGCCGAGCACTCGGGAAAATGTCTTCTCGCAATTGTTCGAACAGTGGACATAATCTTCGATCGACCTCCACGTGCGCTCTCGAATCATAAAAATAACGAATGCTTCGTAAAATATATCAGCTTATGAGCAAATTTGCATATTTGTATTGTTAAAAGGAACTGTGAAAATGGAAGAAGCAAAATTAGAGTTCGATGGCTCGAGAAATCAAAACGCACGGTAAAAAGTATTGCATTAAAAATGGTCCACTGAAATTTCTTGTCACTTTAACATGGATAATCCGTGTTAAAATGTACACAGATACAATGTTAGATTAACAAATCCACCTTATCAAGATATATCGACAAGACGAATATATTAATTCAACATTATATTTGTATACTTTTTAACTCTAAATTTTTCATCGTGTCACCCTAAACACATTGGCGGGGACATTGCGTATCGCCCTTGCATTTCGCGCTCGCGAAATCAATGAAGACACCCGGATAAATCTATCGATCGATTCGAGAGCGTACGGCAACGTTTCCCGCCGTTTAACGACCGGCCGCGTCTTAACACGTTCACCCGTGTACTTGAACTGTCCATTAAAGGTATTTACTGCATATTATTACCTCAACTGTGTTTGATCGTTTACGATCAGCGATAATAAAATAATTATAACTCGGCGTCGTAAAACTTTACGGGGGAAAAGAAGAGAGGTCCGTCGGACGGAGTGCTGTGTTCCTTGAGAGACGGTCTAAGGTCGTTCCCTCGCGTTCTAAACTTATGTGTGCACGCGCAAAGACACGATCCTGCGATCGTGGTCATACGCCAGACTGAATCGTCCGGCCGTAAAGATAACGAAATGGCACCCTATCTTAACGTCCACTTCGATTTTTCGTCGGCGCGATTATTCCTGGCGCGGTACGTGAGATCGCGGAAATTTTTCTCCTCCTTGATTGCCGCTTTTATTCGCCACGCTACGGGGATACCATTTTTAGCTCGATCTCAGTGAGTGATCTAAGGACGGTGTTCGATGTCTTGGGCGCTTTAACGAATACACACGGAGAAAATATTATAGCAAAAGTTACGACGAAAGTTTATAATTCTGGGTTATGCCGGAATTATTATTAAAGTTATTTTACGTGTTGTAATCTCTAACGACGTGTAAAGAAGATCTATGTGTGTCGCTAAAAATTATACACACATATCATAATTTCAGTCATAATTTCGCTATGGCTCAACGTTGCAAAATTCTGTGATAATTTTTATTATAACATTCTCTTCGATATTCTCTCAACGAAAAGACTTGATAATGATACCTATATATAATATCTATATATTGATAAAATGTAGAATTATTTTGTAACGCTAATAATAAATCACAAATCGACTTCCGCTTCATGGACTTATGCTCTCGCATAATTGGCAGCTCATATCTCAGCCATAAGAAGCGTGGAATTATAATCTCTCGCTACTTACGATACAGCTCCATCAAGCTATTTTATTCAATCAAACGTGAATCTCCCGATCAGTTGGATTTTCGTCATTCGTTTAAGTGCGAGCTATTAAAGTAGTTATCGAGGTACCCGGGACTAATTGCTCGCGCGGCCGTTCTACACGTCTGAGTACGGCAGCTTCTCGAGTTTCTGCCGGTATGAGTGTGTGTCGAAGGTCTTAGTCCCGTGGTGTCTAAAACGGTATCGAACGATACACATCTTCAGCGAGCGGCGAAACGACGCGATCAACATTCCGCGCTACCAGAAGACAGCACAAAGTTGTATTGCGTTTATTGGAAAGCGCGCTCTCGCCCCTTTACCGAGATCGGCGCAACTATTTTAGCGCGACACTAAAATGTTTCGCCGGATTGCGGCGCAGTAAAGGCCCGCGCCTGTTGTTTATCAGGCCGGTCCGGCCGCGCATCATAATACGCATGAATTATCGATCTTTAATGATGATTCCGGCAACGGTGCGACCGTGCGCCAGCCCGCGACATTCCACGACGATAAATCTTACGGTCGTAAACGATTCACGCGGACAAAGGGGCATCCCGGGCCAAAGCGGAGGGAAGGGACGAACGTGGCAACGTAACGACAAAGGAGCTAAGTGGTAATTATTTATGCGTTATAGACGGGCATAGCTGTTGGGTGTCGCGACGCTCGAATTAGACTGGCGTTAAATCAGTATAGACCAGCGCGCCGGATTCTTTTGTTTGGCATCCGCCGCGCAGTGTGCCTTTCTTCAGCGCGAACGTGTCAGTTTCATCCGTGGTGCCTGATATTTCGTAGCGTCCGTCGCCATACACCTACGGGTCTAAAGAGACCCGGCGCACCCTCTGCCCACCCGTGACCTAATTGTGACTTATGGCGACTCTAACATAACCACCCGTTCGCGAGTCTAAGAGCTGTACCACCCCCCCTCCNCCCCGCCTCCCCCGGGCTGTAACGCGTCTGATTGCTGGGTCCTAGACGCCCTTTTTGCGCATCGTGATTCATCGTGTACTACTTTTATCGCAGAAAAGTCCGCATATGGCGGCAATTAATGACATTCAAGTGAGATACACGTGTCCGGTGGATGTTTCGTTCGCTTTCCGATGCGTGTCGATTGTATTTCGACGTGTTGTTTGCTCACACATATTTAATCGCCGGTGTCCCTCAACGTGTAATTAATGTAACCTGTTAAGTCGTTGCAGTCATCGATTCAAACGATTTCTCACGATTGTGCGGAATATTCAAACTTGACGGAATCAGTAGTGAAAACATTTTGTACCTGTGTTGAGATCGGTTCTTGTTAAAATTTGCGTGTTAAATTTTCAACGTGTTTATGTTATCTCAACATTTTGCGTCGCGTCGATATTCGGCATGCGTGAATGTTAAAGGAACACATTTATACTTTAGCGACGATTATTAATTTTGTATTAGTTTGTGACTTGTAATATTTGTGTTACTTTTCAACATATTTGTGTTGACAGAAAAATTCGAGCGGGCCGTGAAATATGTTAAATTTAACGCACAATTTTTCGCCGTGCGACCGACGTCGGAGAAGCGCAAACGATCGGACATGTATGCGCAAACAACGCGTCGAAACACAATTAACACGCATCGAGTGGCAAGCAGCATATTGGGGTCGGTGAGAGCAGAAGGAAAAGAAGGAAGAACGGTTATCTGTTACCTGTTGTTTCTGTTTGCACAGGTCGACAGGTGCGTCCTGCGCCATCCAGCTGCTGCCATCGCCCCAATATCATTTATACGTATCTACACTTCCGCCAAACAATTCGATTGTCTCCCTGCCGCTTCTTTATTTCCACACGAATATCGACGATCTCTCGTTCTTTCCGCGTGTCTCCGCTCTGGAGACGAACTTAATATCGCTCATCCACGGACAATACTCACACACACGCGCACTTTCACAATCAACAGCACAAGCGGAGAGCGAGGGGCGAAAAGAGCGCGACGCTGGCGGAAAGCGCGTGCGGTTTCCGCGACTGTTAACTCACGGAGCAGCGTGCGTACTCCTTCGCGATTTATCAGCGTGCTTTCTTTTCAGCTGTTATCGCGCTGCATTAATGGCTCACGAGTTTTCCCCGTGTGTTGACTAGATAAGGTCTGCACTGAAGACGAAGGATTATTTATGGTACATTAAAAGGGCCGTAGGGGGATAGTGGAAGGTATCAGGGGGAAAGAGGAAGGGAGAGAGGGCGAGAGATTATGGAGAAACGTTCGGCCATTTAGCTACCCTCCTCACCTTTGGCCAGCTTCGCCTGGTTATTAATGAACTCGCTGATAGGAAGTGTCCGTCTCTCGGCGAAGAATCGCCTCCCAGAGCAAGGCTGTCACGTATTCGGCTTCTATTTCCCTTAGCTAACGCTCTCTATATGCAAATACGTCCGACCGGTCCCTCCGCGTGTCCTCTTTCGCGCGGCTCCTCCGCGTTTACGTATGTGTGTGCATTATGTGTACGTACGTGTGTGTGTGTGTGTATGGAAATGCGTATTATCGAGGATACGTGTAGAGCATGTGTACGCGTGTGTGCGCGGGCGCGCACGCTCGCTCGCTCGCCGGCTCTTTATAAATAGCGACTTTGATATCCAGTCGCGCCTTCACGGGGGATGATCCCACCCCTTCGCGAGCTACGTAAGCGGGAGAGAAAACGCTGAGTCCGTTAAAAATTAAAGAGTTGGCGTTACACGTTCATGGCTCAACGTGATATCATGTTGACCAACGCCCTTTAGTCAGCCGTGCGGATCCATACGTGCGTGGAAACGTCCTGTAATATGCACAGTATCTGCACTTTGGGATTAATCTCGTCCCTCCATATTTTTCCGCGAGGAAAAAAGTAGGACGCCATGAGACGAACCTCGTGTCTCGGAAAATGGAGGGAATGTGTACACTTCCTTTGAAATCGTCCGTGTTCCCTTCGCTCGAACTTTAAAGAAACTTTCGGGGCGAACGCCGTTACGAGAAGATCACTATCCGGGGATGATTATCTGATCAAATTCACGAGGTGATAAAATAGTTTCTCGCGCGTTTTACGCGCATGCGAAATAAATTGTCCGCAATTATTTGGAAAGTTCATTATAATAGCACGCTGTATTTCATGGCGTATATCACGGCGAAGACTAACAATAAGATAAAAAGTGCTCGAATCCTTCATTTGCGGCTTAGCATTAATCCTCCTCGCGGAACGAACGCTTTATCGGGCCGTGTACTTGGTTTGTTCTGTGGATAAATATGGTCCCAAAGGTAAATGGGATAAATCTGAATAACACGTATCAAGCGACGCCTATGGCATCCCTTGATAAGGGTGCGAAGGGGTTGGTGAATGATTAGAGATATTAATATTTCGCAGAGAGGAAGGGTGCAAACTACCAAAGTTCTGTACAGAGGGTGATTTGTACACACACAGGTCGATACGAGGACATCGCTGATTCTTACGCGTATTACGCGTCTGTGCGCGTGTGTATTTCACATTCACCGGCATATTCGCACGACTGATACTCGAGCATACTCGATGTATGTATTATCGACACATAGTTGGTTTCAATAGCAACAACAACAATTTTATCATACCCAAGGAAATCGGGGGAACTTGATTGTTTGAATTTGAATTGAAAACAATTACGAACGAAAACCATCGGCGAAACGATTTAAATCGGATGATTTGGACCTCTGATCATAATAAATCTGAATTCTACTCCGATAAAAGTGCGACCACCGCTGTGCCGTGGTAAATTATGCGAGTTATCGCCTTCGATCTGCCATTTACAGTCACAGAAACGGCACCGCTGGTAAACACACAGTTCTTCCGCGCGCGCGCGCCGTGCGGGGGCCTCGTAATTCAAGTGTTTAACCGCCGGTTCGTCCGGCTAAAATCTTTTATCGTTGTAAACGTGCAAACGTCCATCGTGGCTCACGTGCAACACGCTCGACGGCATTTCTGATTTATCTCGATAAGTTACCAGGACACATCATCCCTCGCCCGTACTCTTTCCTTGTTTACAGTATACCCCCCGCGGCTCGGCCGTCCTGCTTCGACTTTGATAACCGTACGATAGTTGCTTTTCGCTCGTGGGGTGATGGTAGTTGGGGAGTGCGGCGGTTTATCTTCGATTACGGAGGAGCGTCTTGGCGCTCGGTTTCTTGGCCTTGGATTTATGGCGAGCGATTTGTCGGTAGCGCAAGATTAGGATTAGTTTGCGGAGTCCTGTGGCCGCGTTTGTTTGCGATCCGACACACCGCGCGTTCCGCGCTCAAGGAGATCGGAATCTTTGGCAGCAAGACACCTGCGAGCAATCTAAGGCTCCGTACTTCCAGTCGGGGCTCATATCCAAACTTAAGAGTGACTCGACCAAGTTTCACTTATTTCGCTGATGTATTCATAGGTCGCGAGCTGAGTCGGAAAGTGTCTTCGGACAGGCGCGCGCGTGTGACAGAAACGTCAAGCATTTAATCTCACGTTCAGGAATGCGATTCGTTGCACCGAACGATTATCACCAGCTGCCCCTGCTGGATTCTGCCTCATCAGAGAAAGATCTCTGATCCCAACGCTTGACTTGTTGACGAGATTGATCGTTCCTCAACGACAACCACTACCATCCACCGTCGCGGAACAACGAAGACCCTTTTCCTACGGTGAACGCACCGGCAACGCCGCACCATACATCATCGGGATTGAAACATTTCCTTATTATTACCATCGCCGGCATAGATTAATTCCACGGCGTCACAATCGTCCATACTCCACCAACATCCGTTGAAGCGGCACCGTGACGCCGGTTTGACCGACTGTCGCGGAGCGTTTACCGTCTTTGTCCGAATCAAATCGAGGGCACTCTCTGTCTGCGCCGTCGAACAAACACAGCGAGCACAATGATGTTATTTGTAACATACACGTAATAACGAAAAAACGTATGTGCTCTTCCTGACGTAAATAATTATTCACAGAAAACAGAGCGAATCAGGTGCACTTGAAAACATATTAGGATATATGCGCAACCTTGGTAAATAATTACCCTAATACATATTTTCTATTTGATTAGTATTATTGTTATAATTGAGAAATATTTAGTATCTCTTTTTCATTGAGCTCTGCTTAATTACATTTCGATTTGATATTTAAAAATATTTCGGAATGGAAGTTAGAATTGATCAACTAGGTAATTTCATCGTTTTCCTGCTTTGTTCCGACCGGCCATGTTTCAATCTCAAATTCGTAATTCAGGATTCTCGACACATAATCTGATACGGGTTGCATATCCTAAAAAAAGTTCCCATGAAACGTTTTTGCGATGACCGCCGCTACCCTTCTTTCTTCATACGCGTTTCAATCTATTGCATCTCCTATTTCGCCTCTACTCTCTCTCTTTCTCTCTCTCACTCTCTCGCTCTCATCTTCGTATGCTGCTCGGTTAATCTCGTAAATTGCCGTCGCCCAGGGTTGACGGGAATATTTACTGGAATCTAAGTTTATAATTACCGAGAAATCCAACGCCGCGCGTATATACGTATCGGACGTAGCCCTACCGATCTCGTTATAAACTAGGATCGTACTCGGGTACACCTTCTTCCTCGTTTCTGTCACCTCTTTCCACCTACCTCTTGTACACCTCCCTGCTCGATCCCCGCCACCGCTTGACGTGTCTCTCGGTCCCCGCTCCCGCTCGCGTATTACGAATCGCCTTCCACGTCAAGCACGGCGAATTAATGCGCGTAATATGTTGGCCGCGGGCACGTTTACGGGTTTTACGTTCCTCCTGGTATAACTTAAAACCAGCTTTGGTGTGTCGCGGGTGCTGGATACACCGCGCGTTAAGAAATCGTCACACCGATCCCTGTATGCTCACACCTTACTCCCTGTTTCTTGCCCTTCCTTTTTGCCCTCCTCATTTTCCTGCCTACTTGAGGCGTCATTTCTTGTCACCATCTTATTACTTCTTCCCATGAAAATCGCGTTAGATTTTGTATTCTTTATTATAATCATCCAGTTTAATATTAATTTTCTTCTTTTATTAATATCTGATATATATATATTTTTTTAGGTGCCGACCGCACATGGTTTTCTCAAGTGTCATACATCCGAAGCTACTACTAATTATGGCTCAACATTATTCGACTTCAATTATCCGATACATTTGATACAACTATCCACACACGTTATAGTTAATATAACAAGTTTATACATAGGACGTTTTAAAAGACAACTACACGGGGAAGATAATGTTAATAAAAATTATCACAAAATTTTCTAACTCTACTGGACTATATCGGAATTATGACTGAAATTATGATATATATTGTAATCTTTAGTGATGTATATCATATATACATTATTGAAGATTACAGCACATATAATAATTTCGATAATAATTCCGGTGTAATCCAGCATTATAAACTTTTGTAGTAATTTTTACTACTACATTTTCTCCGTATATATTATCACTTCTTTATTAGTAATAAAGATTCAACAATAAATATTAGTAACAAGTATCTGTTAAAAATATTGGTTTAAATCAAAGTCCGTTGATAACTACCTCTGTGCTTATCTGTCGGTAAATAATCTTTCTTTAATATTTATGTTGCAACGTTACGATACATAATATACAGCCTACTCTATGAAGCCTTCGTACAAAATACGAGGACTTGTACGGCTGTGTAAAGATATGAAAATAAAATATTTGTTGAACACCAAAGAACTGTATCGATTTCTTCTCACTGCCTCTCCCGCCCTTTCGATCCCGTATACTTCTTTTTTCGCCGATCCTCTCTCTTCGCGATTTTTCTTCGCTTCCCGAGCCGTTGCCTCTTTGCTTTTCACACGTTGACAACGTTGGATATAAAGCGGCGCTGCTTCTGGTAATCAGCTTTCGATTATTTATCGCTCTATTAATCCGGGAATAGGTACCGATCGGGCACCCAATTTGTAATCGTTAACTGAACCTGATCCCCGAGTCTTTAGCCACTGCCACCGGCCGGTAAGGTCGCTCGGTAAGCATCTACGTAATGTAGAAGTTACTCGCTCATGATCCGGATGAAACATCGCCCTTTGCCGCAGTGTTACAGATCGGTTCGGCTGCGATAGCGACGTTATATACGGCGGGACGCGTTTTATGAGTCTTTCCTGGTAATGCTCGCAATAATCAAGAATAACAGATGATCCGCGACGGCGGAGTTTATTTCAATTCCTACCAGCCGAATTGTCGGTTACAAAGTGGCGAAAGACTGCTCGCGATTCGTTGATCGTTCGCATTCCGCGGCAAGTGGCAAGATTACGTATGAGTCCTTAGCCGTTTCTTATTCATATTTAAATCGCTGTGTGTAGTAATACGTCACATACACGCCTGATAAGTCCACAATTTGGCGAATCCTGTTTCCTTTTGTTACCCATCAGCCGTGCATACACTCCCCTCTTCCTCTCTCTTTCTCTCTTCCGAAAGTTTCGAAGATTCATGCGCGCTCAGTGGACGCTCACTGGTATTAATCATTTCTTTATCCTCGAAGCAATATCGCGTCGCTACAAGGACACAATTAATACACCCGTTGCGAAGTCCCGGCGTTTACATCGTTCGCAGGGACAGTTGAAATCTATCAGCCAGCTGGTCGCGCGTCCAATCGCATCCGGACGTCTCTCACGCGGTCGCTCTCTTCGAGGTTTCTTAAAATATAGTTCGCTGGCATATGCCTTTTTCCCTTTTAGGTTACGCGAGTTCGTTTAGGTGGGCCCCGGCGATGATATATCGGCTATTACCCCGAGCGCAACACCGGTTGCAATGTTAATGCATTTCTCTTCGGGTCCACGGGTCCGACACCTGACTCTGGCACACCGCGGTACCCCATTCACCGATCTCGGAACGTTTTGCTTCTTCAGCTACTATTCTCAATAAGAATATCACAGCGGGAGTGATCGCGGGATTAGTGCCGACTGTGTGACTTACGTGAGCGTTTACGCGTGCGAATTTTCCACTCCGGGTTCTCTCTTAACTTCCCAAACCGTGCATGCTCGAGGCGATCGAGATAACGCATCTGGAAATTATCTCTTCGACATCTGACTGGTACACGGACCAGCATAAAGCCGTCTTATTTTTCTTAGCTCCGCACGGAGAAAAATACTTGCCGGTGTTGGGGATCGTTACTACTTGCGTATTCGTTGCGACGGTGAGCAAATTTTGTCGGCACAGTCTAGTTGGTGAATTATTCGTAATTAGAGCAGAAACAATTTTCTCGCCGGGATAGAAAAATTCTACCGAATGAATTTGTTCTTAGAGTATGTTAATTTGCTGTTAGAACAAATTAACGTTTTCCTACACTCGCTAATTTGTTCTTACGGCAAAATAATCTGCAAATTCCAGCAAAATCCAGCGAATCGCAATTGGTCTTAACAAATCGTTTCGCTGTCCATATAGTAACTAATAGATTTTACCGCGGCAGCATAAAATTTGCTACGCCAGCAAATTATTTTTCTCCGTGTGGGCTCGTTAAAAATGTCCAATTAAATTCATTATATCTCTAGTTAAAATGCCTATGATAATATCATTGATAGTGTATGTAATAATACCAGGTGTAATATAAGGAACGCTTCGAATTATCGGACGGATATCGCCATGAGTCGTTGATATTCGGAAATGGATTCGGGACGATAAGATCTTTTCCATATTTGAAAACTCATCGGGGCAGCCGCGAATAAGGTACAACGTTAATACTTTCTCATCCATACGGCGGAGGAAAGGAAGCGGAGAAGGGAAGTTTAATACCTTCTTAAATATTCCTTCCATTCTCTCCTCTCTCCCACCTTTCCATTCGTCCCCGTAGATCTTTGCTTTCTTTCTTTATCTTCCTCTGTTCTTCCCATCCTCGTTCTCACTCTCACTCATTCTCTCCTCTCTCTCTCTCTCTCTCTCCCCCTTCATGGTCTTTTCCTTATCGCCATTTAGTTGTTTCGTTTCTCTCCACTTCAAGCCGGGTATTAGGACGAGGATAGTATTCTTAAAGGTAGAAACAAATAATACGATTACGTTCCGTTTCCGTTTATTAAAGAAACAAGATATCACCGCGCTCGTTGTCTGCACGGATGATTCCGAGCTTCGAAGCCGAGTCTTCCTACCGGTAAGAACATCGTCCTCCTCTTTTATCTCCGGCTACTTTTGTACGGCATTCGATACGGAAACTCGATATTAAAACTTGACGCGGGAATTATCCCCGTCCTGGGGGGATTGCACTTACTCGAACGTACGTGTGGAGCCGGTGAACCGTAAGCCTGTTTGCCCGAATAATCAGGCTAAGTTTCAGCGATTTCCTGTGTCGATCTTGATGCTGGCCGAAGACTCGTGAATATCGATTTAATTACCGAGAGACAATGAGGGCACAGGGAAACAATTATAGCGTAGCGGATACCGAAAGTTACAATGTAGCGGTGTCAATATCTTGGTATTTGGATATTCGAGTATCACCTGGATGCCTGAGATTTTCGGGTATTCACCGGGTTCTCGGTAAAAATTATTCAGGCGTTGGAATACTGCGATTAGTATACTTTAGAAAAACAAAAGACAACATTTTTAATTCTGAAAGCTCGGCTGTCCGATTGTTTCGGATGATATTCGAATACCATGGGTTACACGCGTGAATTCAGGTATCAGGAAGACACTTGGGTAGTGGAACGTCAAAATTATTCAAAGGATGTCACATGGAAGTTCTAAAATATCAACCGAGGGGTGAACTGTTTACGGAAGTTCTAAAATATCTACGTAGATAAATCTATATATTTTACTATCATTTCGCGCGTCCACGGGCAAATAGTTGGTGTGTCGCGATAAATTGGCCATAAATTGAGCGCTATAATTAGCACTGTAATTATAATGCGCTTTCATCGCTCTTCTGCTCCTGCGATGACAGGAATTCGCGGGATTAATTGTCGCATAATCGCGCCGAATCTACTTCCAGTCGGAAGGATTTTAATACAACATCGCAAACCGCTTTTGCGCTCTCTGAAGTTAAAGATAGACCGCGTCTCGCGTTGACACTCCGCGAGAGTCTACGATACCACGTGATTCCTATATGTCGTGCAAGCGTACAATAATGTTTACGATGTGGTACAAGACACAACAGGGCAACTTTGCCAGCCTCTTTGACCGTGGATCTCATCGCACTTCTCTCCGTGCGACGCATTGTCGTATGGATCCTAGATGGTTATGGGTTTGTTTACGATGCGCGCCGGTGTCTCAAATAGTTTATTCGAAGCTCAGACGTGCGCGACATTGGTAAAAGCGTATCCCGTACTCGTAGACCGAATAAAGAAACCGCGCGCTGCCACTACGCGCTCAGGAATAGTGCAAGTGTGGCGAATAGTCCGTTGAAAGAGCAGCGCGACTGGCCCAGTGAAAGAGCAGTCCGGTTAAGCAGAGGAACTGGTATCCTAACTCATAGCACGCATACAGTACGCGCGGATATATAGAGACACGCGCCAACGCATTCTAATTATCATGTGCATAATGGTGGCGGCTCGCCAAGCCTCAGAAATACATCAGAGCGCCTGGCTATAGATAGGTGTATCCATGTGGATTCCGTAGAAACCGCGAAGTGGCCGAACGAAGCCCTCGCCGGCCGATCGTTTATCGAGGAGCGAAAGAGAAACGTTCTATTTTCGTTCGTAAAACCAAAATACAACGCAGACGCACGCTGTTTAGCTAATTACTTATTACACGGTGGGAAAATGTCGGATTAAAAATGGTTCACCGAAATTCGGTGGTTACTTTAACACGGGGAATGTGTGTTAAAAAGTACACGAATTATAATGCTAATATACATTGACAAGGTGAATGTGTTAACATTATATCTGTGTACTTTTTAATACATCCTCTCCATGTCGAAGTAACGCAACATTTCAATGCGCTGCTTTTAACATAAAACTTTTTACTATTTACACGGAAAAATATCTCAGTTCGTTTAATTGAACAGGCATCAGATTGAAATTCTCTCTCCGTCAGACTGAAAACCTATTTCACGCAAACTAATTAATGTCGGAATTTATGTAATGATTTGACAACCGCGAATAACACGCGCGAAGCAAGCACGCGCGACGCGACAACACGACACAGTCAATCAGCATCGCTGAAAAGTGACAATAATGATTTTTATAATTTCGAGTATCGACTCAACACGTTTTCGTTTTTTAAGAGATATTATTGTAAGTAATCTCTGAAGTTTTGGAAGATGGTAGCAGTCGCACGTGCACAGCCAATGGATGAAAGTTTGCGAAATTTTTTTCCACACGTTTTTTTCCATGACTCTCGCAACGCATCCGTATTTAATAGGAAAATTTGTTTCTTAATGCTTCTTAGAAGATGAATTTTCTTATTAAGACATTGGATGCGTTTCGAGATTCATTCAAGTGAAAGTGTTGCAACTTTCGTTTCATTGACCGTACAATTCCAAAATTAGATTTGAGATACATATACGTGGGTAATTTTCCTTATCGAAATTTGTCCTGGGACATAATTTCTATGTTAATGATCCCATCCAATCGAAAGTTTCGCCGAGCTGTAGGCATCGTCATTTATCGAACGAATACGTATCGTACCTCGCGAACGTCATGGGATACGCTCGAGGCCAAATCGTTAATGGCTCTCGGGCATTCATCAATGGATCGGTAGTGAGCACAGAGGACCGGCTAACGTCAAGCCGTTCCAGACCAAATGACTGTTCGTTCCTCCCGGTACAATGACATTTTTTCTCCTAACCCGAGGACAATCTCAGGTACGTTCCTCCCTCTCTCCACCTTGTCCTCTTTATTTCTTCTCTTTCTACGAACTATACGTCATCGAAGCCTTTCGTGCGTCGCCGTCGTCGAACAAGAGGAAACCGACTGGCATTCAGTCGACGACGGGGCATATATAGACGAGGGGTCCCTTCTTCTTCTTCTTTCCCCACCGGCAGTGCTATTGCTCGAAAGAGGCCCCGGTTTCGCGTCTCATTTTTTTCGAGCGAGCCGATCTTCAATCTTCGAGCCGCAGCCGCGCCGGCCATTGCCGGACCGGAGTGATAGATGTGGAAATAATTATAGGCGAACGCTCACGCTCTCGCGCGCAACAAGAGTAAAAACCATGTCAAATTTCGTTACTCGGTAATGACTTTTGACCATGCAACAGAAAAAGGTCTCCGCGTGTGTTGTTCTCCTCTCGACAATTCGAGGATCGTTTGTGTCGTACGGCGTTGGCGATATGGACGAACTCGCCGCGGGATTAGCGCGAGGTCAAGGCGAACTTTCGATTTCGCGCCTTGCCGTCTCGTGATGATGCTCGTGCCCTGTTCAATTCTTTTTATCCTTGCCGATTCCTCTTCGCCGGATCGTTGCACGTCACATCGTTCGTGTTATCGTGAAAAATGCTAATAATTATTTATAAAACCCCTTATTATATAAAATTTTGCGTGACTCCACGCCAATATATTTTTTAGTAGAGCGAGAATAAGAATGTATGAGCAACACACCCGCGCTATCGCGCGTTATTATATGGTTTTATAATTATTCACACTTATCCTTTTTCTTTTCCTCTTTCTTAACTGAGAAAATAGGTTGGCGGAATTTCGCAAAAAACTACGGACACGCGGCTCATTGAGCGACGAAGACGGATGGCTCCCGAGAATCGAGAAGGTCGCGTCCGAGCAGGTCGATCTAAATCAAAGATCCCGCGAATCCTCCGAAGTGATCTCCCATCGAAGGTCGTGGCGAGACCTTCGTCGGTACCGCGTAGGACTCCGTTCTGTGTTCCCGACTAATGCACCGGCGTGCCCCGGGGCACAGTAATGCCTAATTAATCCAATTAATCTGGGGCCCGGCACAAATGACCTCCGCGAGGACCTCAAAGACGCAGGGACCGCCGTCGCCCTGTGCCGCGCTGCGTGATGGACCGGGCCGATCTAACATTCCGAGAAATTAACGATTACCGGTGATTTATACAAATTCATATTTTAAATTATTGGCCGTCATTAGCGTGCGTCGGGGTATTAGTTCTCGGTGACGTGTAAAAGGCTTCACTCCGCGCACCCCGCCCCGATCAGCACCAACCATGATCCTCCGCCGTCCTCCTCCACCTTATTTCGCCTCCTTCAGCCTCGATCATCCTTCTACCACGTGGGCCTCGAAACAGCATATATAGTATCCGCTCGATCCGTCCGGATCCCGTCTGTGCTCTCTTGCGCGCTCGAATATATTATCGTTTTGTTCCCGTGGGAGCGAGAGAGAATACGGGGGAGAGAAAGAGGAGCGAGGGCAAGGGAGAAGGGGAGGGAGAGAAAACGTAAGAGAGAGAGAGAGAGAGAGAAGCGCAGCCAGGCCGAGCTGGTTGTCATTGGCTCATTTGTTAGACGCCATCCAAAGCATGCGGGGCCTTGATTTAGTGCCTCCACCTCAAACCGCGCACATATATACCCCGAGAGATATCTACCGCGGCGCCCTTCATCGAAGAGACAAAGACACGAATTCAACCGTTCCAAGTGCGCAAGTTCATGACCCCCTTCGCCGTCCTCTCCGTCCACCTTGCGACTGCTCTCCGTCATCGCTTACTCCCTTTTCTGCCTTTTGTCGATGGATTCCTTTTCGGCGCTGTCGTCTCGTGCACGTAAAGAGCTCCGTCTTTTCGTAGACGCTAATCTTGCAACCGAGGTATATATCGCAAGATGTTCCCCCGATCAATTCCGGATCATATTCGCGATAACGCAATCTACAGCCTACGATTCTAATAGCAAACAATAATAGAAGCGGATTCGTATACAGTAATATTTGAACGAAGCGGTGTTTCATTGTTGCAATATGTGTACGATTCACTTCGGATCATGAAAATCGCGAATTATCCGGCGGCGATGATCGCGCAGGGAACTCGAAAAAGTGACGCTTTTACGAAGATAACTTTACCTCGGACCTCCATCGGGTACGCACGCACACGTGAACGCACATCGGACGTGGTGCACACCACGGGGACCACCACCCCCCTTCTATAAGCCGCGCGCACGTCGACTATAATTATCCCCAGGTAATCACGACCCACACCACCGTCTTCCAACGGGCGCTCACCGCAGTCCGGCCACTGTATTCCGCAAAATTAGTATTTCCATTCCCCGTGGAAGAGAGTCGAAAGGACGGGATAAGGAAGAAAATAGAAAGAGAGACGAACTTCCGGCGACCACTGGCGGCTGGTCCTCGACCCTTTCCCACCTAACCCTCCGCGTCCCCGCTGCGCTCCCTGCCGTCATCCGCGAACGTGTTTATTTTTGCAATTTGCTCGAAGACCGACAATTAGATTTCCTGGGGTCATTCGGCTACCGTATAAGTGTAAGGCTCCCGAGATCAGGCCCCGATCTGACGGCCCGAACGGCTCGCAAATACGTTCCTGGGGGAATAGCCGCGGGGACCACCTACACCTGCCTCGTGCAATTCCTCTTATCTCATTTCTTCCCCCCGCCGGCCGAGCGAGTCCGGGCTAAATACGCATCGCGAGCGCATCTACGATCCTCGACGCTTGCGCTGCGCGAAAGACAGGAACCGCGTCTCTATGAATTTTTTCCCAGTTTTACGAGTATTCTCGGGGAAACTTCGGTCGACGTTTCCGTCAGTCGACGTGGGAAATTGAACAGTGGCTGAAAATACCCGAGGCTCGGCCAGATGCTGGTGAAGGGGACGAGCGCGAGAAAGGACTTCGATAATCGATAGGAGACGGGAGAAAAGGAGCGATGTAAAAAAAGAAAAGGAACGCACCGGTGTTCAAGGAATCGTAAATACTCCGATCCCCGGCAATAAGAATTTATTGCGACCGCCTTTGATGAATAGCCGCCAGTTTTCGGATTCGGGGAAGGGTCATTTTTGATATCACGAAGCCACGTTAATTGTTGCGCTACGGAGGCGGCTCGCGTTTAAGAGAAGAAGCGGGCGGGGGGAGAAGGTGCTGAAGGAGGATGAGCGGACCGGGAAGGAGGAGGCAATGCTGGTCGCGGAGGTGGCGCAGAGTGAAGGTTGAGGAGAGGATGAAGTAGAGATATAATTGCTACATCCTCTTAGTCACGTGCCACTCACGTGGTTCCCAACTGCGAGTGCGAACGACCGACTGACTCCCTGCAGCTTTGAGGTGCAATGCCTAGATACGCGCACGACGTTCGTATCATGACGTTTCTTGCTGCCGTATAATGTAATTGATGATCCAATAATGGGATGTGCGAGTTACTTCGAGTTAATCGACAATTGCGTCTAACGAGGAAAAGGTAGAGAAAGAGGAAGGGAAAGAGAGGGGGAGAGAGAGAAAAAGAGAGAGCGTTATTTTCGTTAACTTCGTCTACGATCAAATTATAAGTCGTGAGGAATTCGGAAAAAATCCAGAAATCAATTCGAAACAATATCGTACGTCAGACTCGCGTGAAATGCAAGAAAGACGAAGGGATACCGCGAGAATACGGTCGATCCAGTTCTATCGGTGGTGAGATTCGAGCGAGATCGGCCATTAATTTCCTTTCGAGAGAAAAACCGAGTCGAGCTAATGGGAGCCACGGTCTAATGCCTCCCGCTGTGTCCCCCGGAGGCTTTTCTTTTGCTCTGCTCTTCTACTAATGGCCACTCTTTGATGACAAATATCGGCCAAAAGAAAATATATAAATTACTCCGAGAAAGCTGCTCCCTGTTGGTGACGCCCACCAGTACATCGTGTATCAATAACACTGCCGAATCCTCCGGGAGAAAACATCAGCTTTTATTACATCCTTTTTCCGCTACTGAGCATTTTCTGTCAAATTTCCATTTTTCTCCTAAATTAACCCTAATGTTTGAACGTGCGCATTTTTTGTCTCGCTAAATTGAAATAATGCGCGCATGGTAGTAAAGAAATCGAGTTCGAAACTGGCATGGCGTGGTGAAACGCATCTGTTCGGCACAGACAATCGATTCGGAGAACTACGGAGAGTCTGGTCGCCGAGCATACGTCCAGATAATAATGACATTGATGCGTGACAGGCAACAATGTATCAAATCCGCTCCATCTCGCGACGCCCTCAGTGACAGTTGCGCCGGATCGCCGTAATTCTTCGCAAGAACGAATTGCGTTGGGAGCTTCTTTCCTCGCCGTAGTTGCATTTCACTGCGATAGAGGATTCGATATGTAGCTATACACATATGCGCGTATATATATATATATATATATATATATATATGTATGTATCTATATACCTACAATACGCCATACTTTGACAGATACAAAAACATCGGAGAGCCTTGATAAATTGCCCGCGAGAAAAAGCATTGGGCACTCGAGGCTGTTCGGTGGCGCGAGAAGGGCATAAGGACAGAAATGAGAGAGGACGAGGGAGAATGAGGAAGAGAGGGTGCCGACTGAGTATAGAGGAGACAGAGAGGGAGCGAGAGGCGTTAAGGACAGGATACATCCCAGACTGGTTCCGGTATTGTTCGCGCTAATAGCGCCAAGATACAACGGTACACCCTCCCAGCGACCTCCCGAGCCACCCCCGGCGGCAGATACGTTCGTTCGAATAAGCGACGGTCTGCACGAGCTTCGATTATCTCGATCTGGAGAGCGTCAATGCGGCGGAAACGAGAAACAGGAAGGGCCTGGCAGCCTCTGAACGGAAGCGTCGACGCGGTCAAAGTGGCCGTCTAAGTGCCTGATGTATTTATATAGCTCGCGCCGACGCGTATCTGTGAAATTTTCTTCACCGTCGCTCGATGACATCGCTAAAAGGCTGTGCTATCAGCAAAGGGTGTTCGTATGCTAACACGCCTTCGATAAATGCAAGGAATCTTTATCAGATTGCTCACAACGGCAAGGATATAGTCGACGCACACGTTCACGCATAAGATGCAGTATTGTGATTTTAACAATTTCCAATTTTTACGGTGACGCGAAATATTCTGTTCTCCGTCCAATTTTTACGCGATGTTTCACCCTTGTTGCATCACAATGTAAATCGAGCCAATGTTGTAAGCGATCCCGAGTCGAGTTACGTCAGAAACGACCACCCTTCGTCAACAGAACTACTTAGTTATAGACTCTCTACTCTCGTGGAATAAATAAAATCATTTGCTTGAGCATTTGGATACATATTTGCGAATAGTTTGTCTTCCTTCCCAGCTCAGACCTCCTTCGTTGGGGATTTACGCTGCTACCCGATGCTGTCACAAAAGGCTAAACACGATCGAAGATAACCGGTGCTCGATACACACACAAACACAAAGTATAATACGAAGTACATATAATGCTCCTTCAAATTTGTGTTTCATATTGTATGGTGCAGTTGAACAGACATCTATTTACGCGAACACGAAACCTTGCTAAGAACACTTTTATGCTTTAATAAAAACAAGCTGAGAAATCCTTTAATATTTTTTCCGACTAATATTGTCTCCGTCTCTCTTAAAGAATCATGTATATGCGCGCTGCTAACTAATGGAATGATATGATTAACTCCTTAAAAACGTCTACGATACATAAATCATCGATGATCGCAGGACGGTTTTATCCCCCTTGACGCGTCGCATATCAGATTAAAATTGTTCTTCTCCGTGCCGAGCGTGTTGGCCGTGTTTAAATTATGTGCGCGAAATGTTCGCCACGGGCAATACGCGAGCTCTGGCAACGACACGCGGAATTATTAAGGCCAATTGTATCGACGATCAAGCTGTTAGACGTCACCGACTAACCTGAAGATATTACTTGAGAAAAACTCAATTTCCAATTTGTCAACGCATGTGTGTGTGTGTGCGTTGAAAATCTTTCTCAGTAGCTCTGGTATATCTCGCGTATTCCGCGCGGATCCGCTTACTTATTCATTCGCCCGCTCAACTGGCTGGTGACACCGTGTAAACTCCCGAGGCTACGATTCGCCATTATCGATAAACCAGTTCGATCGTGGAAGCTGCGTGCAGCGTGTGCATCTACCCACCGCATAGATACAACATTTTCTTCGTAAATTGGACCGCTACCACGGGGCTATATATAATCTCGTGTTGGAATAGCCGCGATGAAACGGACGAGCTTGGATATTAACGAGACGCTACTGCTTATTACTTCTTTCAGGCTGCATTATTTATACCTCATTAGAGTTTATAATGTTGGCATGCCAATAACGCCGCATGCGGCGTTTTTTATCCGTTCCGTTGTATTTTCGAGTCAAGCACTGCGTAAATTGTCTAAACCGTCTCGCATCAACGTATTAATATTGTAACATTACTGCGCGTGAGCAGATCATTTGTATAAATATTTGTGTACGAACACATTGTATTTCAAGTTACACTGAAAGAAACGGCAAAAGTGTTTCGCGTCTGTAGCGTGATCACGATGTTATAGAATGCCTAAACTGTGGGATATCTAAGGAACGCTTCACCTTACCGCCGTTAACGCCGCCTGTCTATCGTAATTGCATTCCTTGATAGAGAAATTAATGTCTACGGATTTCGATATAGCACCCGCGCGCGAATATAAAGAATAATTGCTCCCCGGATTGGGGAGGAAGGGAAATATACCGAGCGAGTCATGAACATAACGCACGCAGAAACGTTTTTTTCGCGTGCCGAGATATAATTTCAATAAATCAGGGATAAGTGGCGCAGGGGAGGAAGAGAGAGAGAGAGAGAGAGGCCGCGAATTTCGGTGTTACTACGACTGAGAAACGCGGTCGGCGATGTGTCGGATTAATTTATCGTCGCACATCGCGCGTATACGTGTGCGGCGTGGCGACATTTATTTTTACCGACTTTTGCGGTACGCGGCGTGGCGATTGGACGAGGCCTATGGGAATATTTCTTGATTTCCGGGCGTGATTCGGGGTACGCTGTTCCTCGCAATAATCGCGGTTTATGTCCCGGGCCAATTTTCACAGGTTGTCCGCCTTTATTCGTATTATTATCCCGAAAGTAATATTCCAAAAGACATATCGCTTCGCTAAGCGAATCCGCCCGAATTGGTTTTATTTTCATTTAAATTACGCTCATGAATAAATTTATTTACCTTAGGCTTTATTACATCCCGACGTCTACGTAATTATTTTTCATCGGCCAGCGACTCACTTTTTTCACCACCAATTTTTCTGCGCGCGCGAAACGTGAGCGGATATTCATCGAAAAGTTTCTGTTTTGAGCAATGTCGATGATTAATTGACTATCAATTTATTATCGAGCAGAGTTTATTATCCAGCAAAATTCAGCTCGAGAAATCGAGACTCGATTTTACTTCTCCCGGGATATTCGTAGGTAGAGTTCTCGCCGGTAAGAAAGCACATTCCGTCGACATGATGTTAGTGTTACTCGCGTAGAATGCTCCGTGTAGCAAAGACAAAGAGAGGAATCACTAAAAAGGGACGCGGCAATATATTACCGCCATTAGTCGCAATGCATAAATTCGATCGTAATATCGGGCTGTATGAATTAACGTTTATTGATCGCGAGCTCCGCGGGCATAACTTCCACCATTTTATTGCATATGGAAAAAGCTGGGAATATCTCGATGCGCGCAGTGTCGTAAGTCGAAGGAAAGACCGAGAGAAAGAGGAAATGAACTGCGGCGCCGCGCACGCGGAGCTCGGGGTGGCAGAGGGGGGTTGGGAGGGGGGAACGCGAATCGAGTAAAGAATGTTTACAACGTATCTCGCGGCAATAATGTAGCGTACGGTATAAGCTCATGCGAGATATTTAGTCGGATATCGTGGCGCCACGCCACCCAGGGGACCCCCTCATTATTTGCTGCCAGGATGAGCCTTTATTAGCAGTTATCCCGTTCGGTCTCGAATCTATACGTTCGCATATCCATAAATTCGCGTTTACGGTGACCGTATCTTATGCAAATTAGACGATTTAATCCGCCGGATATTTCAGGGCATTTTTAATAACCCTTCCCTCCCCTCCTTTCCACTTCCCTTTCTGGCATCCCCCGCCGTCTCCCTCTGGCCCCTATCACCCTACGGGGTCCGCTGATCGTTTCGTCGTACCTCGCGAGCAATCAATTAGTGCCGATTCATCGTCTTCGGTCTCTCGATCGCGCTTGGACCTGTTCCTCTGGATTTCATATATATAAATACGTTCTCAAATTTAAAAGGAGGAAAACCATAAACGACCATCCCAATTTAACATTCGTCATTAATCCCCCACGTCTCCTGCCTCCGCATTGTATTATCTGTAATACCGTATGATTCGTAATTTCGTTCGAACTCGCGCGAATGAAAGGGTATAACCGGTTAAATCAAACGGAAATATGTGTATTATAATGCAAAAATATAACGCGTCGTTTTGTATTTGTTGCTCAAGATATCCCAAGTATTCGGTGATAGATCGTATCAGCCTGTTGTAAAGCCCGCTCTACAATCGTTGTACGCGGCGAATCGGCCAGGGTAGAGAAGCAATTTCGCCCGATGTTTCAACCCGGTAAAGTGCGATAATAAGCCCGCGGGCAGTCGGTGAGAATCTGCAATTCCCTCCGCTCAAATTGAATACTCTGTAGGCGGAATCTAGACTCCCCTACCGGAGGTTAACCTAAGATCAACGATCTGTGATATAGCTTCCATCGCAGCCACTTGCGCGATGCACTCGTTCATTCGATTCCGATGTCCCTCCGTTCTCATAGCGAGACTATAGCGAGCAAATCGAATGTCATTCCCAGCCGAAAGGAAGCGCGAAATTACTTTTAATTTTATCCCCGTAAGCGGAGAGAGCGATAGTTATCGGTTGCGCGATCTCGTCTTGGACGAATGCCGGCGGGGCCAGTTTTGCGGTCGCGTAGCAGACCCTTCCCGTCAACCTTCGGGGCGACAGCTTGAAAAAGGTCGCCCAGGCGGTGCGGGCGCATGGCTTTGACCGAAAATAATAAGTAAGCTTTTGAGCTTTGACCGCGACGTGCGCCTGTCGAGAGACAAAAGGCAAAGTAATCGTAGCTTGAAATTATAATATAAACGGCCACCGTAGTCGCGCGTCCCTCCGCCGCTCGTCCCCTCCTTCTCGTCGTCCCACACGATTCGTAGTATAATAAGTAAGTCGCCGCGGGGGTAATTTGCAGTGTTTAAGAGCTCATCCAATTATCCAGGACAGAGCTTGCCTCCGTCGTTGTTGACACGAGCCACGACTCTCAGACGTATCCGTCGACCGGCTAACGCGGCGGACCTTGGCGCGTGATATCCGAAAATCATTAACAATAAAAGAAAGTGGTTCGCCGTACGCACTGGCAAAACGACAGTCACTTGAATCCACGATGGCGAAAGTGTTGATTCTTGGAAGAAATCAATTTCCAGTGGCTTCGCGCTAAGTGTGCCTAAGAAATCCTTATAATTCGAGATTATCCTCTTCTTATATTGTATTTTTTATATACCGAAAGGAGGACGAATTACTTGAGAGAAATCGTTTCTTCGTCGAACACGACGATTTCCAATCCAAGGTAATAACGTGCGGTGACGTATTTATGCGGACACAGCCGCGGATATTCGCGATCGCGAAACGCGCCGTGGCATTTTTCTTTTTCTTCTTTCGTTAATCTGTCTCGATTGCCGGCAACTGGGACGTTGAGAAAATGACGATAATACGGGGGTTTAGGTCGTATCTCGCGGAGCCATCTGCGCGCACAAAATCATGTTTATCTTGTCGCCGCGCCGCGCGCCGCTGTAATCATCGCCGACGTGAGACGTCTTAACCAGACTCGGTGTCAAAGTAACATATGTAAAATACCTATTTCCACGTACGTGCGCACACGCATTACGTGCAAAGGTGAAGGTGAATCACACACCGCGCGAAAGCTCGTTTGCGTTAGCCTGTGGACAGAGACGAGAGGGAGAAGGAGGACGCGGAGAGCGCGCGGAGAGGAGACGGCGCTCAGGATATTACCTAAGACTGAAAAAATCCAGGACGAAAACAAGGTGGACAGAGAGCCCGAGGGTGGAACAAAGAGCTCGCTTTGCGTTCCATCTTAAACGATAAACCCGAAGACGCGATTATGCATTTAACCGAGTGTCATTACGACGGAGATGTTCATTTTTCTACCCTCCGACGTGTCGCCAGACCGATTGATAGATGTGGGTCACGTTATTCGTGTTATAATCTCGAGCTACGATTATGAGTTAATTAGTTGAAATAATTACTTCATCATCTCTCTATACATAGAGAAAGTATTGTAGCAAAAGTCATTACAAAATTGCGCAATGTTGGACAATACCGTCAATTATAACCGAAATTAAAATGTGTGTGTTTGTAATCTTTAGCGATGTACTTCATTGTACGTATCATTAGAGATTACGTTTTAAACACAAATGTTTTACTGTGTAAGTAGTTCCTTTGTAACGATTTTTCGGCGTTACTTCACAAGAAGGTTCTCACTTCCCGCAAAGTTTGCCGAGCCTCACAAACGCATCACTCGGTCATTCTCATTCCAGCTGCGTCATTGTCTTCCTCGAATACCGTAATACCGAAGTGCCGGTTTTCCTCCGAGTTTCGCGCTAGTTACCGAGCTAATAAGGTTCGCTGCACCGCCACCAAAGGGTGGCATCGAAGGGTGCGCGGATATCTGGAAATTAGCTACCCATACCCCCCGCGGTAGTTCGCGACGGCTGTAAGATAACAATCCTTTGAAGCTTTGATACAGAAGGAGTGACCTCTGTTTCCCGTGCTACTGGCGAGGAGGAAAGGACGCTCGGTAGCGGCCGGAGCGGCGGCGTATTTAGCGCGTGTGGATTTACCTATGGTGTCCTGATGTGCTAGTATAGGGAGAGAAACAGGACAGAGGGAGAGAGAGAGAGAGAGAGAGAGAAAGGGCGGGAGGGAGGGAGAGATAGAGCGGAGAGTTAGAGAGGGCTGCTGAAGCTGGAGCACAAATCAATTAGTGGGGGGCCTCGGGCTCTTTGGGCTGTGGAACCTACCCTTCCGCCGGCAACCCCCGATGTGCCCTTCTTCCCTCACGTTGCCGCGGAGTTACCTCGGCTCTCTTTGTCTGTACCGTTTCTGCACGCCTGTCTCCGTCCGTAGCCGTGGTAGCCGCACCGAATACAGATTGCGTTTCAATCTATACGCTAACGAGTGTTTAGTGTTTACCGAACCGCGAGCCGACCGCCTTTGCTTTGGCCACAATTTCCGCGTCTCTACGTACAATAAACGAGGAGACTGCGGCCGCAGCGCAGTCTCTCGCCGAGGCGGCCGGAGCACCCTGAGATTGTCCGACTTCCGCTGAAGAGCGCGACACGACGTGAGATAATAAAATATGCTCGCGTCATGCGCCCTTCGGGTCGCACGGTAGATTCGAAGGCCATTTTCCGAAGGGAAGCTTCTCGGTGCACGCGCGAAACGTAATAAACGAAGCGGCCCGAAGAAGCTGGGTGGAACGATCGAGGTAACAAATGACGGCACTCCCGATTCACGGGCCGTTCATTTTCCTATACGGGCGCGTCCCATCGACCGCGTTTTATAAATTTCCGAAAGCCGTGATCGATAACGGACGTCGCAGGAACGCGCATAGGCAGTTAGATGAATGCGCGCCGCTCGCATTTAATTACAGGAGTATTTTATCGGTACAAACCCATTGGTCGTTCGTCCATCTGTCCGTTCGTACGTACGTCCGTCCGTCGGACGGTCGGTCGGTCCGCGCGTCCGGTATTTCGGGCGCAACAACATCGGTCGAACCCTGACGCCGGTACCGGCCGCGCAGGCCCGTACGTTCAGCGGTCTCCGAATATTTATGGGGGCCAAAGTCAAATTAGTGGCGTACCGCGTGCACCTTTTGATTAAGTATCTGTTAACTAAAGGTAATACTTAATAAAGTAACGCTGATTTAGTGTGGGGTAGGGAAGCGCGGCATCGACCCATCGTTCGTTTTCCCATTCAAAATAAAAATGAGATATTTATGGGCCCATGGTGGGCCCTGTAAGCGTGAGTGAGCGAGAGAGCGAGCGAGTTCTCGGGTTGCTGCGATACGCCGACGGAGGAGATCGAAGGGCCCGCCGCACCAATGGAATGCGTATGTGTACCTGACGCGCAAAGTCCGCGGCTGTGACGAGTGTGTGTGTGTGTATGTGTGTGTGTCGCCTCTATTTTCTCTTTCTACGATGTTCTTCTTTTAACATGCGCTTCCGATAACACTTTTTATTCGCGGACATCGCTGATAATTCCTGTCCGATCGACAACTTCTGGCGGTTGCCGTGAAAAATTACTTCGCAGCATCATTTATCTATCAGTATCGTTTAATCTATCATCGGAAAGTAGGTTGCGGTACTTTTATCTCGATGAACTCCAGAACGCATCCCGGTATCCGGTGGGAAAATTTATCTCGTGAGAATTGTAAAAAGAATATGTATTATTCTGTGTTAGATGAGGATACTTTGTGAAACTTATTGGAAAGAAATATCGCAACATAGGGCGACATTTTCATTTCTGTCAGGGAGGTTCTGAGAAGTTTCGGAAAAGATCGGAACATTTGCAAAGACATCGAACTTTCCTTTTTGTTAAACAATTATTTCCTCCTATTTGCATATCGTGTGAGTTTCTAATTTTTGGAAATTTAAATTGGTTATATGAAATACATTATATGCTTTAACGTTCTTAATTCCTTCCTATTTTTTATCTCGCTAGGTTGAAATTTCGATAGAAGTAATATCGACGGATCAATATGTCTTCTCTTCTTTTCCGTCCGCTTAAAGAAGCCTCTAGCCTTCGACTTCTCATTTCGACGATGAAAATCCAATTTGTCCTCACCTTGTAGCTCGGAGCATTACCGTGTTTTTCGTGACATCACCTTCGTTTCTTTCTGTCTCCTAGCCGGACCCTTTTCCAGTTTACGCGAGATGCAAGCATTCTTGACAAATAAGCCCACCGTGTCGGCGCAGGGAGGAAACGAACGAATAACTTCGTGGCCGGGCGTCAGAATCAAGATTATGACACACACGAGGCAGCGAGTATAAATTTGAAATTTAAGAGAATTTTACCTTCACTCGGACGCGCGTGCTGACCGGAGTTGTCCTCGTCGAAACGTCGGTTCGACATAAATCACCATGATATGCGGGTTCGCCCAAAATTCCCGGCTAATCTCGGAATCAAACGGCCGGAAAGGACATAAAAATGTTTTATCGCTGCTGACCGAAATGCACGAAAACTCCCGCCCTGGCCCGGGCCACCCCTCACCTTTTGATCGCCCGCTTCAAGATAGTGTATCACGGTGCATCGTACTGCCTCGTGGGTCTTCGCGAAAAATATCTTCGCGCTATCCTGCCCGAGAAAGAATTCAAGTCGCGTGGGCTTTCTAGGACGCGAGATTTATCAACGACGGAATACGAAGCAACCAATTATCACATGCGATACGTGCAACCGCGCATTCATTAAACATAGAATAATCATCATTTATCAATGGTTTAAATTAAAATAATTCCGCTATTGCTATGCAGGATTATACTTCGGGCAAAAAAGTATCCCGTTTAAATTCAAGTCTCACCTATCGGAAGGTGAATGAATTATCAAGCGTAACTTTGAGCCGCGCGAAAGAAAGAGATAGAATTATGCGGTATAAGTTCGATACCGGGGATGGGATGATATCGAGTGGGTCCTCTGTCTTGATATAGACCACCATGGGTGTGCTGGGCCCAACCAGTAGGCTTTAAATCGTCTTCGCGCCGGGAGGGCGACCGGTACCCTCGGTACCACCTAAAATATCCTCGACCTAAGATATCCCGATCGAACGTGTCCGCCACACTATTCCCCGTTGCTCACAGAATCGATATCGCTTGTCCTTAAATCATTTAGCCTACGAATGCTGCCAACTGGACTTCCGGGCAATGCGGTCTTCCCACGGGAAGACGGGAAGACGGGAAGAGGTTGCAAACTAGCTGGATGATTGAATAACTTAGCCGGGTATTTGCTAAATCCTCTTGATTTGAATATTTGAATACCTCAATCGTTAGCAGCAAGTCCTCACGATTGTTTCTTATATCATAAGTCGACGAATTGCTTATATTTGTTAATATTATTTAAGGCACTTTTCGCGTCTTCTGCACACCGATGAAAACAACAATAGTACACAGAGAAGAAAGTTTCTTTGGATTTAGTACACGCGTTCGTTCGACCTGGGCTTGTTTAATATAAACGGCGTAATTTAATATTACATATCATTTTGTTTAAATGAAAATACCGTGGTTTCACTAAAGTAAACCATGTGTGTGTTTGGCAGAAAAAGCAATATAATTTACAGGAAGTAATATTTTTTTTCACACAATCTAATATTTCTTTTCGCACAGTCAAAACAATTCATTTAATTATATATTAAATATTATTCCATTGAGACAGGAAGTTTCGCCTTTTCCTTTTAATATTTTTTTTAAGTAATGTTACTTCTTTCAAACAATTTACTGCTTGAGATAAGCATTGTAATATTTGAATGAAAATACAAAAGAAATATGTTATTTGACGTAAAGATATTATTATTTGAGAAACCAAGCAATCTTGTTTGCCGAACCAAACGTTCCTTTGTTTGTTCTACTCAAAAAGACAAATTTATCTGAATCAAAGAAATCTTTTTCTCTGTACAGAGAATTGTTTCCGCGTCGAAATGGAAATTTTACATATTCACATATCTATAATGAACATATGTCATAGGAGAATCTACTTGCAGTCGCGACTTTATCAATAGTCTTTTCTCTATATAATATCTAACATTTAATGCACCTGTTTATTTCGTGTCGATACACGCGCACACATTCGGCGTGCATCCGGCTGGCAACACTGGAGGGAGTAATTTGATCATCGTATAGATGTAGGCACGTCGAGCCGGGTGCCGAAAAAAATTACGACACTTTACGATCGGGCTCGATTTCTCGAAATAAGATTCTTCGGCGCGTTATCCCGATGCTCGCGCGCGCGACCGAACTCGAATTCGACGGTGGACCAAGCCGGGATTCGAAGGGGGATACATGGATCAGGTGGCGTTCAGGAATGCGAAAGGCTTTGACATGAAATATAAGGTAGTAGCAATCCGGACTTACTGACACCCCGGCAGAACAGGACCGCGCGTCCTAGGTCCTGATCCTTCCTCCGTTCTGAGAACGCATTCCGCCGACCGTCAGCAGCGGTCTTTAACTATTTGAGTGCGTTTCGGAAATTCCTATATGCATATATAGACTGAAGGATTTCGAATGCGAAATTCGCGCCGTTTGAAAACGTTTCCCGAATATAATGTTGTTACGATTAAAGTTTTCTATTAGAAAATCTAATTAAGTATATGGTTTACTCGCTTCATTACGGAGGATCAGAATTTAATCATGTTTACGCTATATTATTATATAATACTAGACGCTATAATGAGTGCGCGCTGTCGCGCATCATTAATCTTTAAATCACTCTTAAATAATTCCGCAATGTAAAAATACGTAATCTTCGGGTGAACTTTTTCACTGGCAATCTATGCGATTTATATTTACTATATACACTACGCAAAATAACGCTTCGCGAGCGTATGAATTTTGCATTCACCATTTCGCGTTGATGTCCCACGTCGTCCAGCGCTGCCCAGGTTCATAGCTCCAGATCCGTCTCAACGCTTCGCATCTGTTCACACTCCTCAGCAAGCAGCAGTCGTTCCGCTGCTTGCATTTCACTTCACTCGCGATCGCATTTTTGTTTTTTTTTTTTACGGCTCTTAACGATTTGCGGAAGTAAATTTTGACGAAAAGTGCACGATAAATTTTAACGCTTCAAGAATACACCTCGCGAGTCGCAAGGAAAAAGAAGATATCCCGTTTATATGTTGTCAAAAGAACGAGGCTTTTCCTTGTCTTCACGAGAATCCTAATTTCTAACGGGAGCGATAAATACACAAAGCGAAGTTGACGGTAATTTCGACCGAAATGACACAATTCCGTCACATATGAAAAATTTGGAAAAGAGGAGTTCGTAACTATTGCAAAACCCTACACCGAGAGGAAAGTATTTAGCATTTGTGACTATAATTACATAGTGAGTTAATTGAAAAACACATTTTTATAGTAAATGCGTTATGTTAAAAAGGATTAAGCATTGATTTATTTTACGCTTCGATCTTATAGACTTATTTTATATATTGATTATTGAATCTAAGAATCTATTTACTTCACGAGACCGGATCTTCGAGGTGATCAAACGATCGACTCGTCATTATTATTTTCCAAATGTTTGCCTCTCCCTCCTGCCCTGAGCAGAAAACCGTCGTCGAGCGGCGCGCTAACGAGCGCAAAAAATACAAGGACGAAATATTCCTCTGCGGCGGACAAGCCGCCCCCTCGCCCGCGCGAGCACGGGGCTTTTCACTCGTGAGAAGTGGGAAATTGCAGGAGCGGTATCGAACGGGTCCATCGTGCCGTGAATCGACAAATTACTTTTCATTGCCGCGATATAATCACGGATTCAGGTGTCGCCCTCATTACCGACACGGCCGGTAGCGGGTGGATTCACGAAGGCGTAACTGGAAAGGGTAAACGGGGGCGCACTGTGCGGCGCGAGGAGGGGTCGGACGTAACACGGTAGCAACAAATTGAGGTTTTGAGAAAAAAAGAAAAAAAAGAGGGAGAACGGGAGAAGGAGAGAAGCATTTGCCGGGGCCGGTCGGTTTGCTAAAGGGAAACCCATTGATTTCCCTCATTCAGCCCGGCGCGATAATTAAATGCATTTTATACAGCCCTTCGGCGCGGCCCCGGCGTAACGTCGAGTAATTAATAGACATTTAAACTTTTTAATAACGAACGCTTTTATGCGTACGGCACCCGGGCTTCCTCGTAATTATGGCCGGTGAATGGATCTGTTGCATTTGACTTTTAATGCCGGCGGATCAAGCGGTCGCGCGCGACGTACTCCGCGACACTTATCAACTCGCGCTAATGACGGGGCAAATTTTCGTAGCGCGAGACTCCAGGCACGCTTTTCTCAGCCGCGTATATGCGCGTGCGCGCGGATAAGCATCGAGAAATGAGCCGGAAGGCGCCGGTACGCTTGCACAAGCGTCGATTTTAATGACGTATTCGTCAATGGCTTTTTTAGAATAGCGTGAATAGGACGGATCGAATAATGGCACGGTGATAAAGGCTCCTTGGAATCCGGGTTCGCGCGTCGATGAAAAGTCTGGTCGCTATCGTGTGGCAATCAATGCTCGATTATCATGATGATAATTTGTAAGGCTTCGTTACGATATCTAGAAGATATTGTGTAAATGTTGACGATCTGGTCTTTATTCAGTTTATATCATATTCACATCGAGTTGATATGTGAATATAACGATTCGACTCAGATACTGATTAGGTAGTCGGGAAAAACAGTTTCGTTAATGTAATCGAATTTTCCATCACCTGGGAACCGAAAGAATATTCGATTGTAAGAACAGAAGTGTAAGAATAGATTCCGTAGGAAGTTTCTATTCTCAGTCAATTGTTCTTAACCGAGTTTTACGCAGCTGAATGTTTACGCGAATATTCTCAGCTCTCACTTCTCGTCACCTAGTTTGCATTTCTTGTCACTGAGTTCTCTCATCCGGCCCCTATTCTGTTGCAACAATTGAGTTCTTTTTTTCCGTGCGTCGACTAGATCGTCAATAATCGGTCGACGCTTACATAGTGTCTTCTACATATCACATAATTAGATATCCACACAGCACACTTTATCCGAAAGGTGTCCTGTGCACATCCTTAGGACGTAGAAACGCCCTCTAGACGTCTTTAGGGCGTCCCTTGGAGGTTTGTGCCATACGAGTCATATGAGTATACAAGTGATATTAACAAAATATCATGTGAATCTGTCGCCAATGTAACATTGATTCTCTTTTGCACCAATGAAAAATCCAGTAGTTGCCGAATGGAAAAGTCGCAAAAATCAATCATTGATATCAAGTCGAGCATCCACTTGTGAAACTGGGCAACGGCCGTCGCTTTCCATCACAACTTTCGAAAGCTCGATAGGCGCGAGCGAGCCCGAGCGAAGCGGACCCTTAACGCCTGGATATCGGTGCGTGTGTACAGCGTGCACCCACACGCGCGGCCAATAACGTATATCTTGAGTGTGCACCGTCCAAGAAGCAGAAACTCCAGAAGTGTCACCGAGAGCGAACTTGGGTCGCTCGACCTGGGGGTTCGAGAACGATACCGCTTACACATTGTTGACCCGCGGCTGATATATCGCCTCTTCCACGAGGCAAGAGGTTCTCAGTCCCTGCTATTGAACCATCGATGCCATGCATCTTGGTTCAGACTCTAAAACAGGATCTTAGGAGCCGCGATATGGATACGGCGTGAAATCTCTCGCCGCGCCCCGATGGCTTTTAATCGCGCGGTGGAATCGATCCTTCCAGGTGCAGCTTGGATTTATTTTCACAAGGAGGACCTGCTATCATTTATTCCGTTGTACACTGGCCGCAGAACGGAATGATTTATCATCTGATTACCGTTGTAGATACACTCGTGCTTTGCATCCACTGCGCGTTCAGAGGAGCCCGCAGCCTCCTAGAATATTATTTCCCCGACATAATTTTACATCGTACGGTGATTTTAACAATATCACATATACACGCATATACTCATCATTGAGCACGGGTCAATATTATTGCGTGATATCAACAAAATATCATCAATGTGTATTATCGCGAGTGCGATGAATTTTAGATGAAAGAGAAACCAGCCGACAGTCGCTGTTTTCGACCGTTCAACGCTCACCTCGGCTATTCCGAAAATTCGGCGAACAATCGAGCAAATCCGTCCGAATCTGTGACCGGGAAATACTCCTCCGCCACCGGCGAGTGTCAGCTTGCGCGAGCTTACGAGCTGCCTCGGCGAGAACACGCCGGGAAAGTTGCGCGCTCAATTGGCTGATCATTAAATTGAGAACCAATATTGGCAAGGTTCTGCTGCGCAGCTGCCAGGAACATAAACATACGAGACTCGTATACCCCGTCGGAGGACCCACCGATGTACATGCATACGTACACCCTTTATACATACATAGCGGATGCATGGTGTAAGAGCGGGACGTGGCCGTGCGCGCGGTGCAAAGCACTAATTTGTAACCAAGTTGTCGCCCTGGTTTGACACTGCAGTAAATACGAGGGTGATAGCGTTGTATATCACTGGCCCACCACTACCACCACCACCACCGCCACACCACCACCTACCTATCGTAACACCACGTCGAATACCGCGTGGTCGTAAGATCATGGCGAACCAGGCTGATGTGTCGCTTGATGCCTCCGCTGTCCGCTGTGTTCTTTTTTCACAGCGTGAAAATAGTACGCGCGGTGGCGGCAGAATCGCCCTGTAAACTCTCATATTCTCTACGCTCAAAGGTGAAATCGAAGTTACAGCGCGGTGTTTGTTTTTTTTTTTTTTCGATTAAATACTTCGAAGCATCGATCTTGTATAATTGATGGTAACGTGAAACAATCGATAAATTTTCGACAAAGTTGCGTCTTTGTATTCAGCAAGGATTTCGTTATATAGTAGAAAATTCGGGGAACATCGGGATAAGCTTTCACGACGGATGCACGGAATACGTTCGTGCATGCTATGAAAGGAACTGTTGTTAAACGAATAATGAAAAAGGATCATCAGCAATAAAGACAATCGGTTAATAATGTAAGGTGAATGTCTCAATTAGTGACGAAGTAATCTCATTGTGAAAATATATTAATAAATTATTATAATAATATATGTATTAAGTACATAACATTTATTTTGTTCGAAAGTTTAAACATTTGAGATTCTAATTGTATTTTTTTAAGTTTATGATAAAATTTTAATTAATTTATAATATGTCCTCAAAAATGACGGAAATACCATTTAATGACATGTAACTTTGATTTTGTCCTAATTCGTGTGACACATGTATGCTTGTATTATTGACAGGTGATAAATCTATGAACAGCCTTATTACTGACAAGCAAAAATCATTATTCGAATGTCACAAATTGATATAGAATCATGAACGTTCTTATTACTGACTAAAACATGAGAGTTTATACTAAAAACTCATATTTATACTATTTACTAAATTTTGGAGGAATAAGTTATATAATTTTGATACTATTCCTTAATTTTAATGAATAAAAATGAATAAAATTTATAACTCATTTTCTCTTTAGAAATAGGAACGTTTGTATCATTTTATATCATATTTATGTAAGTAGTGTCAGTAATAAAGATAAATAAATATTCCAGTACGGACTAGTGTGACATATATGTATTAACAAAAAGTACGTACCCTGTTATATATATTTCGCTTGTAAAATATTATTTAATTTTTTTTCAACTTTAATAGTAGTATTTAAAGCGCTTGAACTTAAAAAAAATAGCTACAAAGAAATACCAAAAAGAAGTCTCAATGGTCATCTTCTAAGATGTCAGCGAGTAACTGTTCAAGCTGTCACTGTTTATAATTATGATATTCCATCATTTACTGTGGCTTTTAATTTTATTCGACACTTTTTATAACAAATAATATATAAAATTTAAAATAAAAGCACATTTTTTTAGATAACTACAGAGCTATACTTAATTTACTAAGAAGAATTTTAGATACGATTGCCATCAATTGGAATACCATCACTAATTAGAACCTGTAAATAATGTGAAAATGAATAACCCAGCGAGGGAATAAATGAGAAGTAGCCGTGGACCAGAAAGTGCTTTTGATTGCGACTTTGCTATAGTGAATATTTCAAATGTAATAAAAAAAATATCTTACATCTTAATACACTTTCGAGTATTAATTAATTATTCTTAGTATCGATCGCGCGGTTCTACTTCAATTTCTAACGAATATCACGCGACGCCAAGTTGATTTTATATTTTGTACGACGTCGCGTGGAAATTCGATCATCAATTAAATCTTGATCGGTGAGCGAATCGCGCCCTTAAAATTTCATGAAACAAAAACGAAGAAGAATTCTCCGAGAGAAGTCCGAGGGAAGGTAGAGATTATCGTCTATAATAAAAATCCGATTTCGAGATGTGAAAAATGTCTCGATTTTATCGCGCCGGACTCGTGTTCGTTTTGCAAGTGAGATCACCGCGAACAGGTAGACACGGAAAATCGATCGTTGCTCGCGGTCCGGATCGCTTAATAGCTGCGCGCGCGTCCGTAATCTCGCGCTATAAAAGCAAGCACCGATAATACGGTGGAAATAACGCCCGTCCCTCTCGCGATCGAAGGCTTTCGGAATGCCATAACTGACAAGACAATTCTACGACAATTAACTACCCGCTCCAGGCTCGTGTATCACCGCGAACGTAACGGAGATAGCGGGGTTTCCGCCGACATCGGCGATTTCACGTTCGCGATCGTTAATCGCGCGAAAGAACGGCCGTATCGGCGCGCGTCGATTGCCTCGTATAAATACAGCCAATCGGCGATTCGATCTCTCGTACACACCGCTCGTAACGTCGAATCGATCGGCTTAATGTTCGACGTCTCGTCGTTTATCTTTCAAATAATTATCCTCACCGCTCGCCGTCCGCGGCGGGCGACTTTATCCATATCGCGGCTTTCAGGACTCAGTTTCTCACCCTGCGTGACTCGACCTGCCGTAGACTTCGCCGTCGTAACGCTACGGAGAAACGCGAAACACTGAAGAAAGAATCTCGCGCACGAGGGAATTAAACGTCGCGAGAAATACGCGCGACTTACAATTATGTATAAATCTCCGAAGAGTGCGCCGGGCGGCCGCCGCAATTACTCGCTGTCGAGCAATAAAAGGAAATTCCACAAAGGCCATGCGCAACTAAGAAAGGCGTATCGCGAAAGCCGGCATTACGTGTATCGCGCGCCGTGGAAGTCTCTTTTCTTCAAGAGTCGCGTAATTGATTTCTGGGCCGCTTTAAAACGGCCGGCGCGGCGACGCCGGGCTGAGGGTGTATCAGAAAAGCTGCGGGCGGATCGTGAGCCTCCGCGCTCGTTGCCTCCTCCTTCGTCGATTAAAAATGTATCCGACAATAGAGGCTTTACGTCAAACGTCCGAGGCAGGAGTTCTCCTCATCCGCCCACGCTTCCTCGAGGAACGAGCGAGGCGAGCGGTTAGTAACCGAGTTCGACGAGGGGGTACGCCAGTCCGGAGGGTGGGCGGGATAGAAATTCGTTATTAAAATTAATTATTCAGATCGGTAAAATGGCGATATAAGGCGCACCGACGGTGGCGGCCGTTTCGACGAAATGAATCGTAAATTGGACCTGGTGCAGATCCAACCCCCCGTAAGCGCATCCCCCATACCCCACTAAACCCACCATCACCATGGAAGCCTAGCCCTAACCCTTTGCTTTTACTTATTAACTACCCTGATTTATACGCGATTGTGCGTGAGCGAACTTTTTTCATTTCGTCCTTCTCTTCTTATTCCTCGCCCTCTGGGTGCTTAGCGTCTTACTTAGTTTTTCTTGCTCGCTAGTGTTTACCTCGCCGCTTATCGACAGACCTGGCCGATGGAAATAGGGCTCTCAGGGAAGATATAATTGTATTCGTTAATTCTTTCCCGCGGAGAACTATATAAATATCGTCGGGGGAGCGGAAATAGAGACGGAGAGGGAGGGAGAGAGAGGGAACTTCCGCAAACGTATAGCGAATTGGTTAAGACGCGCCGAATCTTCGGGCTTCTAAAAATTCCGGGGTAATCCGGTTAGATCTGCCGACGAGTCAGCCCCGATCGAAAACCCAAAGAACGTCTCGGATCTCTGACGCTCCTTACCTTCTCTTACTTCGTAGCGGTTCTCAACCGTGCTCTTGCAGCTTCCGCGCGAGCGGCTCCTGATTAACTCGTACAATCCCGTCTCTCTTCTCCGACTCCTGCGAATCTCTGATTTGCATGAGCAAGGAATTCCTTCGGTTTAAACCCCCGAAGCTTCCACCGTCTACCTCTATCTATCTTCCTCCGTTTCACGTCCCCCGTACATTCTCGCGTCCTCGTCGGATCCTCGCGGCCGCTCTTCCACGACCCTCCCCCTCGCTTCTGGGTACGAGCTCCGGCTCCGCTCGCTCAGCCACCGGCGATTCGGGCAAGCCCTATCGAGAGCGCATTTTAATGCGAGTCTAATTTTCGATTTAATTTCGGTAAAAATGATTCGGGCTCTTGCCCGATCCCGCCGCGGGAGAGAAGGCGGGGGAGACTGATTCGCCCCGCTCCAACCCCGCCGAGTATCCTCCGCTCCCTCCGTGCTCTCCTCCTTTACCCTCCCAGGTCGTCTCTCTCTCTCTTTCTCTCTCTCTCCCTTCGTTCGTCGACGAAAGTTCTCCCCGCAAAAACCCATTTGCATAACGTTTCCGTCGCCTTCCCGGGATGAAAACGAGCGGACGCCCTGCGGCTATGTGTGCACGTATATACCTATATCTTTAGGTATACGCAGGTAGCTACGCCAAGGTGTGTGTGCAACCGCATATAATAAGTGGCATGACTGTTGCTCCGATGCAACGAAACACATAGTCAACGTAAAATACATCATCGGCGTCCATGGACGTGATTCTTAAATCTTGATCGCGGCTCACTATATACGTTACGCACGGAGATCGTATTATTATATTAATCTCAAAGAGGGTTGCATTTCGTACTTGGGTAATCGCAATGTTGAGCAAAACAATGGGCATGCATCTCGCTATCGCATGCCAACGTTAAATCGCATCAAGCGTAATACGCGGATAATTATAAGTTTTCTCATTTACGCGTGAAATAAATTAAAACAGGGGTCGCGCGCGCGCGTGCAAGTGCCCTTCCCTCCCCCCCCCTTCTCCAACGCTAAGAGTGCGTCTTGGTTAAGGTGGTTATTTCCAAATTGAGATTTGTACCTAATGCAAATGAAGATATGGACGAGCAAACACCTTCTAAGCGAGAACCGCTGTCTCTCGTGCTGAGGGAGGAAGGAACGGACCCAACAAATTGGGAGAGAGAAAGCGCGCGAATAAAATTTTATATCTTATATAAGAGACGAAAGGGAAAGGGTTACGCTGAACACGGCGCAATTTGTAGCCAATATTATTTTATCGCGGTACATTTTTTAATTACTTTGGTCCGACGCTCTCAACCCTCCTCGGCGCCCTCAAGCACGGCAATCCGGTGTCTTATTAAACAATAGCGGTTGGCGTCCGAATGCCCTGGAAAATCGTATTTTACATTTTCCACGCAGACATACCTTGCTTTTTTCACTTTATACGACAACTTTTCGTTTCATTGCGAATAAATCTTCATTTACTCAATTAACTTTTATTCAGTTACACTGTAAAACTGAGATGGGGATTTCTGCAATTTGCAGAGTATTCATGTAAGTTCTTCGGGCTAAAAATGTGTGAATCTCTTAAAATACAATTAATTCACAAATTGAAAATAGCTTAATTGCGAAATCCGCTGTGAAAAAAAAATTAGCCGCGCTGGTAACGATCGAGAGTAATTGAAATTAGTAAAAGGGAAGTGCATACAGCCGGCGTAAAATTAGCGATCAGAACTTTAACGTCATTTGCAATAATCGTTCTGGATATATTATGGAAAAAGCAAGATATTGCTATGTAATACTTTTAAACCGATAAATCCATCCGTGTTTTAATTTTTCTAACTTAACTATTGTCATTTAATTTCCTATTCTTTCTTCCTGACGTTTCATTCTGTCGCTTTATTAATTTCTGCGATTTATCACGGAACTGAGACAATCAACAAGAAGAAGTGAAATAACGGCAATACTCGATGTCCGAATGAGCTCGTCGAAGCGAACCGATGGAATTCAGACGAAGGATAATTTTTTAACGTTATTACCCGTCGGTGCCCTGCGAATCGGTTCACCCTGCCGACGCCTTCGCTCTGTAGCTACCCACCCTTCGTTGATTGGCAATTTCGCGTCTTGAATTTTTATCCAGCTCAACGGCACGAGGGAGGAGGCGAGGTGCAATGGCGGCACAACCCCTTCGTTTTTAAATTATCCGCAAGATTAATCAAGGCGTCATTTTTCACGTCCAATTTGCAATAGAAAAGGAGGCGCAGCGGAGGGACGATGGAGAACGACGCGCGCGCGCAAGAGAGAGAGAGAGTCGCCACGCAGTAAAGCAAACCTTATTCTTAATTGATATATTCTGAATTAATTAATCCTTCCACTGGGACGGTCCAGCGGCGACCGGCAAGTGCAACTGGATAAAAGGGGGATGACTGGTTGGATCCCCTTTCCTTAATTAGTGCCAGCCGTAAATTTCTTTCATTGGACACTTTTTTTCTTTCTTTCATTGGACACTGTTTTCTTCGATTATTAGCGCATACATCTTCCAGCAACCCCTTGCTAACTTGGCAACCCTTCCGTTGCGGATGGTCGACATCTGCCGACGCTCAGACTATCGAAAGCAGTCGGAACTGTTACTGTTATTGTATCGTAAAGAAGAATATATATCACGTGTAAAAAGTGTAAAACACGTAGAAATTCCTACTACGTTACAATTTAGGACATGATAATCTTTTCAGATTCGAATATCTTTGTCGTCTTTCTTTGTGATTTCAAGGCGTCATTTGCAAGTTTAAAAATCACATCTCTAAATGTATACTTACGTTGCATATTTTTTTATTAAATTAATTTACGAATTGCTACAATAAAAAATATCAGAAAATAAAACCACAAAACTCTAATTGATTTATTGATGTAAAATCGCCAAACTTAATTACTGTTAGTGCAAAATGTGTTATCCTACTTTTAACAAATGTTGCATAATCCATGTGATATAAAAGCGTAGTTCTTGAAACATAAATCCATCGCACGATCTTAATGCGATTATATGTACGTGATAAAAAGAGTGATTCTCGAACAGCCTCCCGTGGGAAACCGTGCCTTCCGCGGTATTAGAGACGAAAGGGAGCAAATAGGCGAGAAAAAAGGAAACAGCCTCGCGGTGACACCAAGAGAGAGAAAGAGAGAGGGAGAGAGAGACAGAGAAAGAGAGAGAGAGAGAGAGCAAAAATCGAATAGGAGAAAGACGAGACGATCGACGATGAGCAGGGAGCGGGAAGCATCGGCGGGAAGCCAATGTAAAAAGTTCAGCGACGAACGTGGTTGTCGTAGTTACCGAAGAGAGACGGTCTTTGTCGGCAACCTTGCTAATTAATTTACTAACTTATTGACCCTTCTTCACATTTGTACACGTCTACTATAATACGGCGTATTAGGCGTAACATTGACAAACTCTGTCATAACATGATTGAAATATCGTTGATCGAAATTTTCCTGAAGATCGAAAATAATTTAATTAAAACGCGACAACCAATAAGAACAAGTTTAGACCTCGCGAAATATATATTTGCCCTCGATCGATAATTACATTTCGGGAGAAAGAGAAATTTTCAACATTTCGTCGAGGAACGTCGATCAGCATTAAAGACGCTCTACGTTGCAATGTTCCGTCTAGATAGTTACTACTAACAGAAGACGGAAGCTACTTTCCAAATAACCGAAATGGCAGAATGCGGAAGATGGTAAGTGTGCTCCATCACAGGTACTGCATTAATTGTCCTTATTGCCCCGTCTCTGCCTTTGATATAATAGCGTATAGGCGGAGGTGTCAACGATATTGAACGTCGACACGGTGGATAAACCGGAAATGGCAAATGCACGCGACACACAGCAAGAGACGTATCGGAAGCGGTGATGCGGCATTACCTGTTACGAGCATCCACCTATTTCACGATGTTTCCAAGCCTTTAGGCAAAGTTTCGCTCTCTGACGGTTCAAAACCATCCGCGGTCCTCAACGTGTCGTCGATTTATCCATATTATCATTGGACAATGCAAAAAGTATACTACCGAATTTCGTACAGTGAAATGTCCGGTTTGCATTTTATAAATTTATAAAAAAGAACAAGTAACCAGATGAGAAACGAAATTTACGTGGATTACACGATTACACCCTGAGACATTCTCTAAACTTACAAATACCTCCGAACACTTCTGACATTAATTAAACAAGAAATTGGTAATACACGGTCATACTATTGTCCGAGAACGAGGAGAATCATCTGTCGAGAAAGACAAAGGTAATTTTGTAATTAAATTTCACGATCGAGCATTTGAGACGGACCGATGAGAACCACTTCAGGCCCGGTAACGAACAGGAAGTAGCGTCAGCCCGTTGACAATGGTAATTATTGTTGATGCTGAAATTTCAATTTTGCAATTGATGCAACGTCTGGGAAGCATCGGTGCGCGTGTCTGTGCAAGGACGTGGACTCGTGTTAAGTCCGTGCGTGTGCACGTACACACACGTAACCACAGAGGCGAGCGGCAGACTGCGGAGACGCGAGCCAGCCAGAAACCATCATAAAGGTTCGGTTCTCCCTTTGATACGCGTACGGTAACGTATTTAGTTAGACATATCATTCGGTTTCCATCTATTGTACTCCCGGCGAACAAACTTCCTATTTGTTTGAACGTTGAAGCCCACCCTTCCCCGGCCAACCGATTTACCACCCGCGTGTCCCACGTGACTAAGGAATGAGGCGCGCTATCAAGGAATAAGCTCATTCCTATTGTAATTACCTGCAAACCGGCTTTTTGCCCCGCGGTAAAGTTGCAAACGAAAATTGGCCCTTGTGTTGAGACCCGCTCAGATGTAACAATCAAGACCGCCATCGTGTATATTTTCCTTACCACCCGAAATCAGTTTAAATGCCATTTCCAATGTATCTTCGTGAAATAAATGCACACGGTTAATTAATATCGCTCAATTTGCGTCTGTCGTTCGTTAGAAATCCGATGAAAATGTTCCTTAGTAAAATTTAACGATATCAATCACGATAGTTAGTATACCTGATGTACATGTATGTCTCACAAATGTAAAAATAATGACCCATTGTGGGGAATCTCTCCATGTCGTATCTATTGAACTATTCACCGTCGAATAGTCCACCGACATCTAGCAGGAACGCCGCTTTGAACCTTGAGAATCGGCCCGACTTCTTGCTCACCTTTGCTCGACCTGAGCAGCCGGACACTTAAGTTTACTTAATTATTGCGTAAACAATTAAAGAGGGGACTCGTCCGCGTCGGACGTCTAAGTGATGGTCCGTCTGGGGGATTCTCGAGACGGTTTTATCCGCGGGTTCTCAATAGCAAAGGCGAACCGCCTAACGACCGGCAGCGGCATACCGAGTCCTTCGAACTCGCGAACGACGTGCCTCAATAGATTCATCGAATACTATCGAAGGAATTTCTCAAACAATCCCGACCAATCGACACACGGTCTTGGGAACCATTCAGCGGACCGTCTCTCAAAAGGAGCGCGATATCGCCCGGCTGTACCGTAGCACCGGCTCGCAGGTACACATGCATAATCGTGCTGGCATCGATTATCCGACGATCGTAAAACAATATTCGGAATTATTTTTACCAAGCGAGTATCATTTGTCTACTTCATCAAAAGGTAAGACCCATTTGATCTCGGTGAGTATCATCAATATAAATATGTTAGTATTATTTTTTTTTAAGCATTAATCTATTTTTCAAAGACGAGCAGTTTTTGGAGAAATACTATTCCGCGGAGATCTGATATGATAAAAAGGAGGAAGAAAATTGTAATTATTCCGGATGTGTTGAGCCCAGAACTTTTCTACATTCGACTCTAGCTTACGTCGACCTTGCAGATCTCTCGGCTCGCTTGTTTTGCTCACGAGACTGTCTATCGAATCGCCAAGATAAATGCAATCGTCCGGCACACAGGTTGACCAAATCGAAGGATCGAATCCGCTGCCTTTGCGAATAGTGACCGGTGTGAGAAACCCGCTGGTCGGCCTTAAATCAAGGAGGCCCTAATTCCAGCAAGAAATCGTCGCGGGGCGTTGTTCCCAGGATCAGCTGGCCGGCTGACGGCATTTCTCGGACATACCCGTCGTATCTCATCGACCGGTTCCAACCGGTCACAAGATACGCTTCTCTGGTGTCCTTTGGAACCTCAATACACACTCACGATTTGCAATTTCATGCGCGAACTGTCGCACCGTCATTAATAATCCGCGCGATTAACATTCGAATAGAGAGGTGCCGGATTTTTTTTTTAACTAACATATAGTTACAATTGAGGAGAAGTTTCTGCGCATGATTATGCATCGCCGGAATTGATTTAAAATTTGGTTAAAGCGGCAGCATCGGTCATAGTTACGTTCGATTATTTTTTAAAGTCTATGTCGATCCAAGGGAGAGAAAGAGGGAGAAAGAGAGAGAGAGAGAGAGAGAATGCGAGAGAATTGCACCTGAAGCAAGGTGAGTAATTATCGGAGCTGCCGGACGATCTAAAAGATCTAAAAGATCTACCACAGATTCCAGATCAAGCGCGGTATGTGTCATGTTGTGGAAACGTCTAGCCCCCTTCCGCCTGCCGCGGGCGGGATTTAATGGCATTAAAGAAAAGTCAAGACTCAAAGGCACAGATGCGGCTCAATCAATGCCGCATACTCGAGGCCACACGCTCGACCTAGCCAAGGACGGCCTATAGTTGCCTGCATTCTACATGTTCTTGTCTTATCTGCTGGTATAATGCAAGTGATTTCCCCTCTGTTCAGGTGAACACGCCTCCAGGAGGGTGACACCGAACCGACGACATTTTCTGGATGCACGCGCTGACACTCCCGGCTGTCAAGCTCCGCTGGAACTCGGCAGCCGTGAACACAAGCGGAAAACTTTGTCGTAAACGCGGTAGTGGGAAGGAAGAATGCAAAATTGCGAAGTATCAAGATCGTGATGTTTTACGATGGGTTCCACCGCTCCCTATAAGCCCTCAACTTCTTTTATATACACATGTGTAAGGCGAATTTTTCCTTCGCTAGGTTAAAGAACACAACGTTGGAGTAAAGGTTTGCAATTATGACGAGGAAACTGTAGAAGTGATGATGTTAACAGAAACTAATTAATTTCTACATTTTAATACTCGATTATTTACATGACACTTAAATTCGCGAGTACTATTTACATAAATGCTCGATAATTGTTCATTACAATAAAATATCTCGATATACATATAGAATCAATTTTATTATGTTCTAAGATAAACTCTGTAAAGGCAACAATTGAAATTAATACATGATAAGGGTAGTCGTCGTAATGAGAAAAATAGAAATGTATGATTAGAAGAAGAAAAAAGGAAAAAGAAAGAATTTATATGTATGTATTTGTATGTTGATTGGCAATACTGTGTCAAAACTATAAAAAAAGAATATTAAATGTTTTTCGCAGTACACTATTGATCCATATTTTTCAGAGCTCTGTCTTTTCTCAAATCTTCCCACGTAAACTCCCGACAGCGGTAGAAGAGCGGGACGAGAATTTCGCCGATGTCTCGCTAAGATATTGCGACCTGCGAGGTATGAGCGCGGGAAATCGAATCCGGCGGTACTCGTGCCGAATGTTCGCGGAATCCGTCCTCCTGACGGATTAATCCGCTCTTCGGGCGCGATCCATTTGAGAGTATCCTCGCGGCGTAAGTAGGACGCAGCTTAAACCCTTCTTTCCGTTTCCTCCATCCGGCCCATTGTCGCAGAGCTAAGCACAGATTTATTATCGCGTTGAGACCTACCTTCCCTTTCCTCCTCATCGTAGCCATCCTTCGTTGTCTCCTCCTCTTCCAGCAGCCTCAGGCCCGTACTAACTGGTCTTAGTCTCGTAAGAGAAATACATTCATCGAGTATTCTATTAAGAATCTGCACTCCCGCGGATGAACGAGCGAAATAAGGTTCTTCCACCGGCTCCTGTTTCCTTCTGTCTCTCTCTCTCTCTCTCTCTCTCTTTCCCCCCTCTCACTCTGTCCCTCCTTGTCTTTCCTCTTTCGCTCGTCCGTGCGCTCTGTCGCGCGACTCTCCTTTCTCGCTCTTGTTCCATTAGTCGAACGATTTCAATTCCTCGCCTCCTACGATGTCTTACCTCGTTTGGATCACTTGGTCGAAAAAGCCAGATTACTTCCTTTTACGACAGACAATCCCGCGTCATGCGACAGTGAGGGATTCATCAGGATTGTCGCGCCTAGTTGCCATACTCGCAGCTACTCGCTGCTTCTCGTGCGCGCACTCTTCGATCACGCACGTCCGACGATTGCGAGTGAAATCCGCGATTGAATGAAAAAGGCTGAATAAAGAAGAAAAGACGATTATCCGCGGCCTCTCATCGGTTATTCCGCCGGTTATTCGCGATACCACCGGTAATCGCCGTCATAAATCAATGATACTATCAGCGGCGGAGTTCGATCGGGTAGCGGCCGCCGCGAATCACGCGCGTCTCGATCATGAGGATATAGCGCACGTTGCAAAAAATTAATTACTCCCGACTCTTACCGATCACGTGGTCGCGACGAAAGCCGCGCGCCCGTCATTAATCTCAGAAAATCCGGAATTCAGCCGCGTCAGCGTGCCAAACTCGCGTCGAACACCCGGTGCATGCTACCGGATAATGACAGGAGACGTGTAGCACGCGCTGCACGAAGACACCCGAACAGCGTCTTACGCAGGAGTCTCGTCACCCTACACAAACACAAATATGTACGCGCGCATACTCGCTCTCTCTCTCTCTCTCTTTCTTCCTCTCTTCGCCGGGTCCCAAAGGTGTACGAGACGCAGCTGTTCGCTCGGGCCAGCCGAGAAAACGATAATTAGCTCATTTTAATAATTGACAGGCCGCGGCAACTCGCGCTAGTCGTAACGCATCTGGCATCGGTACGTGCGCGCACGCATCCCGAGCGCACCCGGTGCATCCGATGACCATCGCGTTACAGGGCGCGCGCGAGCGCTGCATTACCGCGGCTCGCTGCCGGGTCTTTACGCGGCAATAAAACGCGTACACACGCTTATTTCACATCCGAACCAACGTCGTCGACACCGCCCGGAGCGACGCGGCCGCGTCCATTGTTTCCTCTCTCCGCGTCCGTAGCGCGCACCGTCTCTCTCTCTCTCTCTCTCGCGCACCTAGAAGCACTCTTCCGCGTGGAGGTGCAATCCAGGCGTTGCATCTTCTCGCGCGTCCTTTCTAATGCCATTTTCGCGTAACGACCGCTAGGGTAAGCGCGAGCCGCGTGCGCTATCGCCCGCAATTATTGCAGTTTACGCGGGCTCGAAAGGCGCGGCAGTAAAATTCCCTTCGAATTGCGAGCGAGGCGCACGAAGAAGAGGAGGAGGAGGAGGAAGAGAAGACGGAGAAGGAGAAGGTGGTGATGGAGGTGGAGGAGGGTAGCCGGAGGCGAAGACGACGACGTGGAGGAAAGAAATCGCGTACGATGCTCTTGAGAACGGCTCGGCTCGCCTCGCCTAGCGCCTTCTTCTTGCTCGTGTTTTTCCCTCTTCCGCGGCCGGCCAGGCAAATTGCACCAGCCGCGTAGAGAGATGCCTGAAATTGAATATTACCCGCGCCGAACGACTACGCGCGTTGAAGAGGTACGATAGTGACAACGAAGAGCGGTCGAAAGCTCTTTTATGTGCTCCTGATGACTATGGTGGATGATAGCCGCCTCTAGACACGCGACGAGTAATTGGTTGACGGTCCTAATCTATTCTACGGTGAATAGCCCGGGAAAAATGTGTTGAAGGCGGAAGAAAATAGGGTGTAGAGAAATAACGCGAAACGGAGAGATGATTGCGTCGCCCTGCCTGATTTAACATGCGATAAATATCTCTTCCGAGTAATACTTAAGTGAAAATACTTGTCAGTTATACGCATCGGCCATATTTATATATTACCCGCAGAATCGGCTGTGCTTCCTTCGGATTTTGCCGGTTTGCATAATTGTGCGTGCCCACCGAGAATCGTTTCGCCGAACTCTCTCGGACTTCGCGCGTTCCCTCGTCCGTTCGTTCCTTCGCTCGTTGTCCCGTAATCACACGTCGCCGATAGCATCTTCAATATTATAAACCGTTTTAATTGTCTCGTCGGCTTCGCGACTTCATGCAGCGCAAACGATCGCAATCGTCGAAACGATCGTTCTTCCGTCGTCTCACGCGAAGTCTTCGATCCACGGCATCCATAATTCCCTCTCCGCCGTCCCCCGCGGATCAGTCCGCTCGCGCGGGTCGAGCGGGGGTGGCCAGCACGAAACAGCCCTATGGAAGCCTCTTAATCGCACCCCCGTCCGAGTTTCAAAGTTTACGGGTTAAAGACCGGCTGGGTTATTAATGCATGGATTCCGTGATAGCGGCGTCCGGTCAATATATCTCGCGTTTCCGAGCGATTCTTCCGAGCGGTACAGCTATACCAGGCCCCTTTCCTCGCCCCCCCCCTACCCGCCCTCCCCCGTGACTCTATAGCCTTCGATCGATCAGTCGTCTTCCTAAACTGCGGTTTGCTCCGCAACAACGCAAAAATATCACCGAAGGTTAGCGACGCGTTCTCGTTCAATCGTTATCGTCGGTGTTCGATAAGAGGAAACGATATAACCGTTCTGTGATTTGCAATAAGAAGGAAGGTTATGCGTTTCGCTAAATATATGACTGCGGAAAGGCCAATTCTTTATTTAGAGAATCCGCAAAAGTGTCGGTTGCGAGAGTGAGTAGCACCGATGCGCTCGGTGTATGAGAATCGCGTACTTGGGGAATCACGATATGTAAGATGCGCTCTTCCTTCTCGTTCTCTCCTCTCTTTTCTTTATATCGGTTATTTTACAAAATTATTCCCGCAATTTATTCGCGCGCATTGAAATTAGTCCGCTGCACGGATAGTCGATCTCGAGAGTATTTTAGCAGGCTGCCGCTTCGCATTATATTCTTTGCATAATAATTATGACGATAATGAGGGTTTACGATAGAAGCGCGGCCACCGGCATGTTCCATACGCTCTCTCTTTCTCCCTCTTTCACATTCTTTCTCTTCCTCCCTCTCTCTATCTCTCTCTCTCTCTCTCTCTCTCTCTCTCTCTCTCCCTCACTCGCCGGTACTTTCCGCACTCCAATTTGAGATTGGCGAATGTGTTGCCTTGTCGAGTTTCGCGGGAATTTCCCACGTCTGTAACTTTTTCTCCCGGTACATCAATTCCGCAAAAACCAACGGTATTGTTACCTTATTACATTTGAGAACTTCTGCCGCGGCAGTGGCCCTTCGCTGAAAATGATTCCCATCGCGTTTACACATTTTTGTAACAATGAACACGAACGTGTTCTTACATTGCGCTCTCATTAATAAAGTTATTAATGCGCTGTACGATAGTAAATATACCACGTGCAAAATAAAGTCGGCTTGAAACGGCAAGACAACTTCAGACGCTCATCCTCGCGTTTTAAGGCTAAGACTACACACGTACGCGTAAACGCTCATATTTGCACATATATTCTTCGTTTTTATATAGCATAGTTTCATATCTTCTGCAATAACGTAGTTCTTTTACAATCAAATATAGATTTATATTAATATCTAAACAGAGATTTTACACACGTTGTTATCAAGCAAATCTCTTCGTCGCTTCTACGCAGAAAAGAATAATTTTGCTGTTGTAACGAAACCAACACACAATGTCTCGTTACTATTGCATATTGTTGCATACTATTGCGTTGCGACAGCAATAAAATTTAGTTGGCATAACCAAATCAGCGAATTACTCGCAATTAGAGCACAAACATTCTTGTCGCCAGGATAGAAAGTATATTGCTGAGTGAATTTGTCTTTAGGATACGTTAATTTGCTGTTAGAACAAAATAGTGTTTTCCTACATTTTCCGAATTTGTTCTTACAGAAAAATAATATGTAGATTCAGCAAAATGATCCAGCGAATGGCATATTGGTTCTCACCAAATCGTTTTACTGTCTATATAACCGGCAGATTTTGCTGCGGCAACGTAAAATTTGCTGTGCCAGCAAATTATTTTTCTCCGCGTAGCTTCTTACAAAGCGTCTTGCTTACTTTTCCGCGCGATATGCGTGCTTCTTAATCGTCAACTTTAATAAATGTAAAACATCCGCGCCGTAGACTCAAATTACCACGGTTTTCTGATCGCACCGCGTTCCGTGAGAACAGGAGCGCCCGATCCAAGAATCTTCGGTTCAAGTTCGGCGAGAGAAGGGGCCGCGCACGCTTCGAAGGACGTCGTTAAACTTCTTGAAATTGGAATGCAAACAAACCCATTATCGTAAAGTCAAAGGGGAAGACAGCCGTTTATTTAAAAGCCGCGGCGCATGCATAGTGCACCCCCCTCGGCTCCACGACACGTTTCCACGCGCAAAACCGTACGAACAGACCCCGTCGATGCTTCGCCCGCCGCACGAAAAGTATGAAAAGTAATTAAATTTACGTCTAGCTGCTGTGGTCTGCTGCTGATATCGCACTCTCCTTGAAGAATATCCGGTATTTCGTTGCGGTGGAAGGAAACACGAGCGTGTATTGCGCTCTTACGAGCCCCTTTATAGTCCCTACAGGGCGATATTAAAACGCTGGCTAATGATAGAGAAAGATAAGTGTATCTCGTATGAATAATCTTGCGTGAAATTTGCCTGACATACGTCGAGTATTTATATGGACGAGGTGTAACGTGTCCCTTTCATAGGATAAATCCTGAAGAGTTGCTGCTGATACTGTTTCACTGCCTTTGTTATTTGTTTATTTTGCTGAATAATTAGCGTGAATAATTTATCGGCTGGTAGATAACGTCCTATCAACAGCCCATTAGCTCGACTTTTCGTGACAAAAAGTTGGCATCGTGCGGCAGCTTTCAGCGTCCAATAAATAATCACGAGCAATCTTCAGAGACGTCGTTTGCAGAGGAATTCTATTCGCAGTCTCGTCATCACCTGCGTGACGCGATTAATTTTTAAACAGGAAGCGATGTACGATATGATAAATGCGCGCGTCTCTAAGAATACGGCAATTAAGGAAGGCAACGCTAAACAGATTACATCAGTTAAGGACTCTATTGGACAGTATAAGTTGCAAAATTCCACTTCGGACGGGGAAGGTGGAAGAGGCAAGCGTCTCCGTTCCTACCTGTGGGAAAATGATTCGTTGCATATTCTATTATCCTTAATAGCGACGTTCTCGATCTACGCCCATTGTGAATTCTACTTGGCCGCATGTGCTTGCGTCAGAATTACGGGTTTCTCGGTGTAATTTCGTAGAAACGCGCATCGATCCGTGAGGAGTACGTGATTTATGTTGCAAAACTAGAGTAGGGAGCGTGTGTATAGCCTAAAGTAGTAATATTAAGACGCAATGAACGCTCGACGAATCGGAGAAATAAATACCGAGCGAATCTCTAGCGCGAGAATCTCACATCCGCAAGGGGAACTCATCAATTTATCAAATAGCGAGGAGAACATAATCAATTTATTTTTCTTCACACCTGGCACGTGCGGAGCACACGATATCTTCCTTGGAAAATTAGCCGGTCCTGCCTGTATCCCGGTATCACTTTTCTGATATGGACGGACATCAAGGAAGCAATCTTCCATCCCACGCGATCCGGTAACGAATCAGGAGTGGCAATAGCGCAGAAGAATATCTCCATCTGCCGATTCGACCTACAATTGGGTATCTAAGTAGATTAATAAACGAGCCTCTCGTCGATGCTGCCGGATTCCCATAGAACCAATCGGCCGTGCATCACGCAACCATCTAACGCGCCACGCAATGAATCGCACGCATCTCCGAGTCTTCCCAGGACTATCCAGCGCTGAGTCAGAGACTGAAAGCTCATTCACCGAGCTGTTGTCTCAAGCTTTGTGAAAATTATTTGTTATATTTATTGTATTTATGTATTTGAGTGAATTGAAACACCCTACGAAAAATTAAAAGTAATGGCAGTAATCAAGAAAGTACAAACAATTATTTTCTAACTTGAAATCGTTGATTAAAATAAAATAGATATATTAATCATATTATTCTTAATTTTGTTGCATAATTTTGTTGTAATTAATTAGTAAATAATTTTGTTGTGTAATTTTATTAGAATTTTGTCCATAGATATATTTTCAAGATATTAGTCCGTTATTTTACGCACGAAAATGTTTAATTTGTTTTCTTGAACAAAATCGTAATGTAAGTTTATTCGAAGCCGTTGCTAACGAAAACAAAGATATCAAGTGTCTCCCGATCACTTTAATGGAAAAGCACGGCGGAAAATAAAAATCCCCCATTGCCGAGAGACAAACCGAACTCTCTAAATCCAGCACAAAGAACACGCTGCTCGATTCCCACGAAATAATAGAAAATAAATATCTGCCCGATGATTACTCTTCGTGCTAGTTGCGAACGTCTTCGTGACACCCCTCCTTGCCGCTTCGCGGTTCGTTGCACTTGGGCAGGAAAACTGCGCACGTGTAAGTGAGACGAAGAACCAGAAGAATAATACATCAAAATGTTCCACACGCTCGATTCGATTTGCAACGGTTGTGGAATGCCAGAAATATCGCATTGACACTTTGATTCTGAGCACGTGAATTAAGGTGCATCTCACTCATCGTTAGAAAAAAGACAATTTTCATGAATTTCTCCTACATTGTTAATCGATAATAGGTAATATCGTTATACACTTTTCAAGCAACAGATAAAATTAATTTTTACATTCTCGGAATCACCTTCTATTTATATAAACCTCGAAATCGAGTTTTCTAAAATTTTGGTAAAGATTCACGAGAGGAACGTAATGAAATAATTTCTGATAAATCTCGAAAATAGCACAGTTGATTTTTTCTCCAATATAATATTTCATCTTCATGTAATTGCATCGTTTTGCACGCGTCACGGTGTCGATACGCGCGCGCGATATATGTATTCACGATGCGGTGCGAAGTGACATGTTGGATTATTAGGAGCGCAGCAGACCGGCGAATATCTTGGCGAGTCATCGCTCATCGGCAAAAGTCTTTCGGATAGGCGCGGATGACGCGGTCGAAAAGAGAATTGACCAGCTGTAGAAGAAAAATTATCACCTACAGGTTTTCGCGCAGAGGGGCTGCGCAGAGGGGCGGCAGGTGCGGCAATTAAAAGGCTCACCGCCGTCATTTGTTTCCGCGGTGATCTCGACGGCGTATCTTGCGAGCAGCTTTTATAGTCATAGTTTCCTGAGCAGGGGTGAGCAAAGTGCCACCGCCTGCTTGAGGAAAGTGGAGCTAACCGAAGGCGTAAGCCACGAGTCATTATTGTTCATGCCCGGACGCGCATTGTGCGCGCTCGCGCGCGCACACGTTATAATGTATAATGTAGGCGAACGGAACGGCCGAGGAGCGCGCCTTATATTTCGTTGAATAACGATCTGATAGCATTCATGATATCGATAATATCGTTTCTTATAAATCCCGTGGGAGTTGTATACTTTCGTCCCCGCTAACTCTTGCGCTTTGCTGAAAGAATGGATCGTTATTAAGATAGTTATCAAGGAAATTCCCTGACACGGTCCATTATTCTTATCTGGACTGGTAATGGTGGGAAATGATATTGTAAGTATATTCGGCCGTGCCAAAGGGCAAGGTGTGAATCGAGAAATGTGCGATTAACGATGTAAATACAATTGGTAAATATTTCAACGCTCTCGCGCGACCGTTCAGCAAATACGTTTTCGTTTCATTATGTATCTAAAAATCAGTGACAAGAGATAGTTATCCGACTACAAGCGACTTTTAGCTTCGAATGTTTCTTATCGGACATCAGAAGAGCCCACGACTTGATTCGGACAAAATTTGACGTTTGTTGCAATCCGCCAAGTTGCCACGAGCATTAGCGCGCCTGTTCCTGACGCGTTACCATCTTTCGCACATATAATCTATCGAACCAAACCAGAACTAGAGAAAAAGTATAAAAACCCCAGTAAACAGTCAGGGATTGTTACGTACGTGCCAAACCAGTATGAACGATCGGAATATTACGAAAGCGGGGTCGAGGTTCGAGAGGGTAACAGGTGGTCGAGCAGGAAACATAGGCTATATAAGAGCAGATACTGGCGAGTGGTTAGCATAACAATTGCACCAGCTACTGTGTTGTACGTGAACTTGAATGATTTATACACGGACATGCGTTTCGCACTCGCACGCATCTCGAATCGTTGCGCGCGCGTGAAACTCGCGAAAATTTTCCCCCTTTTCTGCGTCCTCGACGGCGTCTAAACATCACGCGCGTAACTTTGATATTTTATTATTATCGAAAAAAAAAATATATATATATATCCTATAACAAGTTCCACGAATAATGCGGCAATTTGCGGTTTGGTTTCCTGCGACGGCCTCCTCCGACATTGAAACGCGGCCGACTCGAGTCATCGTAAGTGCGAGTCAGTCGACGGTTGCAGATCATTATCGATACGTAATAAAGATGAAGTCCGTACCCTCGCGAACGGTTCCTTATAACGCCCTTGATGTCATCACGATTGTGACAAAAATGACGCGTATCCGCCGGAAGTGCTTCCTTCCCCCTCGCCGTTCTAACTCCTCTCTACGCGGTCTCACCAGCCCCTCCATTATTTTGTAGTTAGCTTTTTTCCTCATGGCCGCGGCACTCACTCAGCTCTTTACCAAGATGATTTGCTATTTCGTCTTGAACAATTCGCCGGCCGCGAATTTGCCGGCGCGGTCATTTATACGCTCATTCAGCTCGCGCACGTGCATGTACAGGGCGTTTCAGAAGTAGCGCGGCTTCTACGGGTTCTTCGGCGATTTTGGAGCAGACCTTCTCTCGAACAAAATTATTCGATTAGTCGCCAGATTTATCGTAGATTTTCCATATACGTGACATTTTCGACACCGTGATGTAGGAATGTTCCTCTTTTTCGTCTTGTACCGCGATATAAACATAGCGTGAGTTTTTCTGAACCGACCTTTATAGGTACTGACAATCGGTTGCATCTGCCACCGGCGTGTCGAATCGAGTGTCGAATTAATTGATCGCGATATCTGATGAACGGTTCGTACAATTGTAAACTGCCTTTGGCAAGAAGCCGTCTGCTCGCTAAGGCACAGCTTAACATGTCGATCGAATCTATCGGCAACTGGCGTGGAAGACTGCAAGATATCTGGGGATCACGTGAGATTTATGGGAGAAAAGGAGGAGTTGAAATTTCGTATTTTTCGAGCGTGTTCATTATACTATATTCGCTAATAATTTCACCACAACGGATCCGATCGTTATTAGTTTGATGAAAAAAGTCATGAATAAACGAACGCCACGTAAGAATCACGCGAGACTTATTAACGAAACAGTTTCCCTGATACGCCTGCTTTCTAAATAATTCGACGCTATTGCGTGGCTCGCAACGCCCGCACAATACTATCAGATCACAGAACATCCGTACGCGGAGAAACGCGCGTGCACGAATTAGAACTCCGACGAAGACACTAAAAATGGGTGTCCTACTACGTTCCTCTTCTCCTTCTTTCATCAATTCCGTTGCCGATTACGTTGGTATCAAAAAATAAATTGAAAATATTATTTTATTTTCAACATGGACGTAGCCGAAGTGGGGCAGAAGCGTTTCTCCTCTCCCCTCAATTTTGGTAAGAAGACACAATTAAATTATGAAAATCGTAAAAGTAAAGAAATATAACTGACTACATTACAATCTACGTTCCACAAAAAAGCTATAGTGCATATATTATAATTAGAATTAATGACAAATTAAATTAATGACAAAATATTATTAGCAATGCCTTGTGGAAATAAACCAAAATTTCTTTATTTCAGTACTAAACGTTAGTACCTGTTTTGCCTGCAATAATTTCAGCATATTTCAGTTACGCGAGAAAAATATAGTTTCAGACACGCGTACGGAGAGCTTCGAAGTGAAGGAAATAATATAGATAATATAAAAATAATACCAAAATTTGTATAAAGGTAAATCTTCTCTCCCCGACTGAAGTCCTAGCTATGCCTATGACCTTTAACATTACTATCGATGGACAATGGACGAATTGGACAATGGACCGAATTGCTCACTCATACAAGGTGTCTGTCGCCAAGTACGACATCCGTTATATACTTGTAATTTAGGTCAATGCGAACAAAAAATGGTCTCCCACCATTCTGCAAAGAACCACGCGAAATTTTGAGTAATTAATTATTGAAAATGTATTTTGCGTGGTTACTCGCTAAACGACGGAGGACTTTTGTTCACCTAAATTACAAATATGATATATATGCTGAATGGATGTCCCACTTAGCGACAGACACCCCGTATGTAAATGTATTAGTGATAGAAGTAAGAAAAGGTCAGTCTGACGTCGGGCGAGTCGCTAAAGAAGTGCGCCTTCGACAGTCTCAGAAGACAATCGACGCGATCGGCGCTTCAATCAGACCCCGCGGGCTGAGAAGCGGCAAGTGTCTCGCGGCTTCGCGTCGGAGGGGACGGACGGTCGAGCGATTTTCGCGAGACACGCGGCCCACGACACGGAGCAAAGGGAGATACATCGCGGGAAGGGGGAGGGAGACAGATGGATAGCGAAAGGAAGAACGAAGAAGTCGCGGTGTCTGGTAGGCGTGCGTTCACGCCTACTAATTACGATTCTAGACGTTGTTATGCCCGCTCCCGCGCCACCACCCTCCCTCCCCATCGCGCCACGAAAGCATTCTCTCGCCTCGGTGTCGTGTCCCGAAGGGCACCGGGCAAGACGCAACGGAGAAAAACCCATACGGTATAGCCAATCGAAGTGGCGGCGCGCCGCGGCCAAGGGTGGAAGAGACGAGCGGACGGAGAAAGGGTGGAGACGGGCCCTCAAGGCGAATCCGCGTCGCTCGCTCGCGCGAAGAAACGGCGGGCCCGGCTCGCTCGCTCGCGCCTCACCTTCGCTCGGAGCCCGGCGCGCCGCGCCGCCGGCGGATACTGACCGTCTGCCGCCGCGAGGTAATTACGAGAACGCCGGCCGGGTCCGGTCCCTCGAGAGGTGAGTGACAAAAAGCCGCGTCTTAATGCAAACGCGCGGCGGCCGGGGCCGTAACTCGTTAATTATAGGCCGCATCTGATTGATCCGCGGCCACTTCGCCTCGGTGTCCGCGCGGCGGAGATTCAGCGCGAGCAGAGCCCCGGCATATATATATATATATATATATATATATATATATATATATATACCAACACCCTGTCGATATCTGGCGCGGCACGCGCGGCCAAAGGGCCTGGGCGCGGGCCCAAAAAAATTAATTGAAAAATACCGACGGCCGCGCGAAGAGTCCGAGGGTGCTCTCGCGAGACCGGGGAAAGAAGCGAAACGAGTGCCGGCGCGCGATGGTGTGACGCCTTTGGGCCCAAAGCTGTGTTTAGAGCGCCGGTGGCCTCCTTCTTGGCGCTATATTGCGTGCAGTGACGAGCGACTCGCGCGAAGCCGCTTGGAACGGACGATGGTCAACGTCGGAGTTTCGTATGTCAGACTCGGGCGAGAGGTCTCTTGGGGGCAAAAGACGGGAAATGTTCGGGATCGTTTCGGTCGGTGGGCCGAAGATTCGCGAATTCGCAGAAGATCGATCGAGATTGTCATTTGATCGAGTACAATGTTATGTTAAATTTCATATATTTCGCATGTCCCAAGCGGTCCACATCGGTGTTTCTGTTAATTAAACACAAAGTGTTAAAAAGTGACAGAATTATCGTGTGAAAAATTAACGCAAAATTTCGGCACTGAAGTATGAAATATGTTATTCTGACATTTACACATGTCGAATATCGACACGCAACATCTTGAAATAACGTAAACGCAATATGTTCAATTGACGTACGAGTATGTTAAAAATTTAACACCAAAGTTTAAACGAGAATCGATTGTAACAGAAATATACATTTTTTATCGTGTATGTATGGGGAAAAAAGATAGGTTGGATTAGAGCGTGACGACGAACGGAGCAAACGTATTTCGATTGAAGGGAACGGAATTTCTGATTCTTATAAGCCAAATTCGCTTGCGAGAACCAGAAATTCCGCTTCCCTCGGCCGAAACGCGTTTGGCTCGTTCATCGTCACGTTATTTTAACCAATCTTTTCTCCGGTGCGCGGAGATCGCAATACATTGAAATGTATCGCATACGTTTCGCGAAGGACTTAAGATCCCTTTTTATCCGAAGTGTAACGTGAAAACCTCGACATTGCGCGAGCCGAACACGGGGTAACATCGGTAATCGAGTTGATACTGAAATCGGGAAAACCCGCTCGTTTTGACAAGGGCGTAACTCGATTCACCGGCAATTTGTCCTCAACGCATATCACGCGAATTCGATTCCGGTCGGGCTCTCGTCAAGAGAGCGAGACACCAGTGTGCACGGTCGCCGCCATCTTCGTGGCGTCGAGGTGTTGCCTTTTTGCATTGCCGCTGTAATTTAATTTGCGCCGCGGTAAGAGCCGAAAGAGCCGCGCACTGGCTCTCTCTCTCTCTCTCTCTCTCTTTCCATATATATATATATATATGTATATATATATATATGTGTGTATATATCGACACGTCAAACGTAAACACATGCAGATTAGATATTTTCCTACGATATGACACGCCGGCAAAGGATTCACCATCACGCGCGAAGTCGAACCGTTGCAGCGATGGTTACACTGCGGCACCGCGTGCGCGCACACCAAGAGGAGGTCTATCAACCACCATCTACCCCTAACACGTAGTCCGCATGCTTCACCTATCTGCATGACGATATCGCCGAGTGCTATGGCCGAATGTAAGCGGATATTGGCTATACATATTTATAGGAGCACGCTACTACCGGCTCTTGCGACCGCGTTCGTTCAGTTCGTTCGTTTCCAGCACCGCCCTTTGCCATCAGCACTTTGTTCCACTTCCACCCTCACCGTTTCCGCTCTCTCGCTCTCTCTTTCCGCCTTCTCTCTCACTATCTCCCCTCTTTCTCTCTCACCATGGGACTCGCTCGCCATTTCTCGTATCTCTCCGTTTCTGCGTCTCCGTTTCGCCCCTTTTTCACCGGCTCTGCAGGTTCAGCCGCCGTCACCGTCGCACCGGCGTCGGTGTCGCCGCCAAAGTGCAGTGGAGCGGTCGTGAAAGGGCAAAAGAGAGGCAAGGATATAGAATCCTTTGTCCGGCGGAGCACCGGCGTCATACGGAAAAATATTTGCGTTATTATCTATTACCTCGAGCGGAAAATTGAAATTTCCCGCTCGCGTCGCGGGACGGCTCGGCGCCGGGGACGTACTAATTACAACAATTCACATCCCGATGAACTGAACGTTTTAATTTTTATTAAATACGGCCCAACTGAATCACAGTGTCGGCCGATACCGTGCGAGGTGACAGTGTAATAGCAGACGCGTTAATGCTGCAGTAAGCCGCGCTGCAACGGCGATCGGGTCCATCTTGTATCGCGCTCCTTTCTTCGATTTAAAATCTCATTTCCTTCGCGTCTGCGCGATGCGCCTTTGTAACATTTTTTACCCGCGCGCAAAAACATTCACGTTAATCCATTTCAATTCACCGCCGACTTTAATCTTCGCCCGCGGGCACGATACTTCGTAAAATTTGGTAACTTGTCGTCGAGGGGACGACAGGTGTAAAACGCAGGAATCGTTGCCGCGTCGCGGTGGTTGCTGTATCGCGCAAGGTGGACAATACCAAAAGCAAAAGCGCGTCTCTAAATCGCGCTCGGTGGCACGAGGTTTTTCTTCCACGCAGAGGGCCGAGAGAGAGAGAGAGAGAAAGAGAGAGCACAGGCATGCTCCCCGCCAATTTGCAAGGTGCAACTCGCGGCGGTCGCATTAGTCAAGGTGGCCCTATCGGCTCGCAACCATCGCGTAACGGTATGCGCCAGCAGGCGATTGCGACTCGCTCGCGCGTTCTCCTTCGCCCCGATCGCGATGACGCTAATGATTTGTTTAATTACGGCGTGACGCGGCGAAAGGAACGCGGACGACGCGACCGGCCGAATGATCTCTCCGCAATAATGCGCGGATCGTCGAAAGGCCGCGCAAAGATCGCACTTGAAGGCGATAAATGGATCGATAGCGCCTGGAAGGGGCCGAATGATGAGACACACACACACACCGACCGTCGCGCGTAATTTTACCCGAACGAAATCCGCGACGAAAAGACGTTTCGCAAATAGGATTAATTGAAAACTCATTAGCGTGTAATGGCTTATTATTGTCGAAAGGGAAAGTGAAATATTGAAGGGAATGCAGAGAAATACAGATCGAAATTCAAGAATAAATGGAAGTTAGTCGCGCCAACTCACCGAGCGAGCGATTAAACATTCAGTTCGGGGGATCAGCGCGAACACAGGAGATTCGGAAATGAATGAAAATTGGTTATGTAATTTGTTGAGAGACCGATTAAACATTCAGTCCGGGGCGTCTCACCGCCGTCGCTGCGAGACATATCTTTTTTAAGAATCCGACGAGCGTTAGTCACGCTCTCCGAGGGCGATATAGCGCGATGTTTACTGCGCCGGGATACAGATCATAAATTGTAGCGGACGGCGAAATATAGGATACGCCGAAACGATCGCGATCGACACGACCTCTGATTTTAGCACGGAATTTGGCACCGGTGCTTCCGTCGCACCCGTACGCGAAAGCTTCGCGTACTGTTCTCTCTCTTCCTCTTTCTCTTGTCCGCGACGCTTTCCTCGTTCGCTTGACTTTGGATGCGAATTCTTAGCTGGCACGCGTGACCGATGTGCAACGCGTGACGTTCTGACAGGTTCCAATGCGCGCGTCCTCGTTACATGTCCCACACGGTTCCGCGGTACGTCCCACGGTGTCGTCATGGCGTTACGGAAAATCTGTCTCGTTCCTTCTCTCCGCGTGCACGCGTGCGGCTCCTCCGCACGCGGCCCCTCCATTCAGCCGGAGGCGCGCATCAACGCCCGATGTTGAGGTACTAGCTCCTTAATTAGTCTCGATCGCGATGATTAAGCATACAATCCGAGGCGTCTTGGGACCGTTCCAGACGCGGAGGGTCTATCGAGCGCGAGTCGCCGCCGCGAAATACAAAGGAAAAGCGGAGAAAACCGCGCGCGGAGGCAATTAAGCCGCTCCGTAGAATTCGATGACCGCCGAAGAATTCGCCGTTACACCTTCGCAAAATTACATCCTGCTTCTAGAAACGATAGGCATCATAATGACGCGCGTCTTACGTCGTTACAATTAGCTACAACGAAGTGGAAGAAGAAGAAGAAGAAGCGAGTTCGACGGAGCGCTCGGCGCGGGCGTTCGCGCGCGAGCTCGTTACGCGTCTCACGCGTGTCCTCGCCATCAGAAGATCTGCCTCGCGAATCAGTCTCACCCATGTGCCTCTGCTAATGCTCAAGCGCGGCCGCCTCCTTGCCGTGTTGTCCGTGCAGCCGAGGCTCGGCAATGTGTGCGCGCGTGTGCGTGAATAGCGTGGACGAGGCGCGCGCGCTCCCCGCGCGCTATAATTAATGCGATAATTATTAGCACGAAAAGATCGTATCTACGGTGTCGGTCTTTTCTTCGGTAGTTTTTCTGCCGGTGGATTTTCTTGTCCCCACTATGGGGCCACCGAACTCCGGCGCTCACGACGCCTTCCGATGCGCCGCGGGCGCTGGTAGGAGTTAACGCCCGAGCACAGGTGAGCGCGCGAGAGATTGGAAGGGACGGAAGCGAAGAGGGACACACACACACGCTCTACACGCTCCACGAAGCGATGAAATCAATTCCGACGTGGCTGCTTTCTCCGTGGCGCACGATCGTTCGGAAACGCGCGCGCCAGCGCTCCTCTACGCGGCCGTGGACATCGAAATTGGACGCAGCGTTGTTCGCCTTCTGCTATTTGTGCGAGAGGCAGCGGATCGGAGAGCATTGAAGACACGGCCGATGCGAGTTTCACGGTTTCTTCACTAATCATTCCGCCGGCGAACGGCACATAAATTCGCCGGAGCACGCGTTCCTCGTTGACTCGATAACGACGCTACTTAGGTCCGCGGTCCCTTGCTAACGTAGCGCACGGAAGGTGGGTACGAGTGATACTTTTCCTCTTCTCAGCATATAATGCTGGAGAATCGTTTCAATGGGCGAACGTTGCGTCGAATTGCGATACCCGGCTAGTTATGCGAGGATTTCATTTTCACAGTTTTAAAATTCGTCAGACGGTAAATTCGCCGTTTGCTTTTCCGCGTAGTCGTTCATAGGGATGTAGGGATACCATGGAAGTATCGATACTAATATTGAAACGGGTGTCTAATGAAACATATCGGTATCATTAATGACGTATCAGTATCAGAATGAAAATATCAATACCGATATTGGTGTATTAAAATTTAAAAAAGGTATGCCTACGCATAATAATCTTATTGCGATATAAAGATACCTCTTCCTTCTGCATTACAATTTGCGATATAAAAACTTTAAAAAGGATATATTAAAATTCCCGCGTCCTCGCTATGACTGACATTATTTGATGGGGTCGCAAACGACAAATCACATGTAAAAATGATTGCGGTGTACATGGAAACAAAACAATATACACTCACAAAACAACACTCGTGATCCGCACGCTTGTAGAAATGTCCGAGCGTTGTCTTTTTATTTCAGTAATCAATAAATAACCGTAAAATTAACGCAACAAAAATCATAAGAAAAGATAGGTTTAAAACGCAAGTCGCATGTTGCATTAATTTTTACGAAGCAAAAATACATGACATCTTGAGGATCGATTGAGTAAAAAATCGAAAGAAAAAGATATCGGAAGAATATTAAAACAAAATAATACTGCTATAGATACGAATATCGATGCAAAAATATGTAATGAAAGAAATATAGCAATATCAGTATTATATCACAAAGTCTCTAATCGTTATTTTCTTTTTGCTTTCTAATCGACCGATATGCTAGAATCAAAGGATCGCGTGTGCCCAACGAGAAGTCGAGTTTAGCGCACTTCACAGTCACGCCGCCGGTATCAAACCAGATTTATATTCGGTCGCACTACTATATTACAATTATCTACTAATTACTAATTATAGCTCCATAAATCACAATCGTTTACTGCGCCATCGCCTATCGTTGATGCGTCATCGTCGCTTCGGTTGCCAACAGGTCCACGCACACACGTCGTTCTATGTTCTAAAAGGCCAGCGAGACGTGTACACAATGTGCGTACATACGTGATTAGTTCTCCGAGTGTTTGGATTGACGTGCAAATTGTCTTACCGGAAGCTGTACATCGACGTAAATCAAATGTGACGTAATATGAGTCATTGTACGAACGAGATGTCAAACACTGCTATACCGTGCTTTTCTAATTATTGTTTATATTCAAGTTTGGTGTATCACGTATGATTCTGCTAATTTATGTAACGTACTACGAGAGGAGATTATGGGCCTAGAGCACATTAGTGGACAATTTCAGAATTAACTCGGATCAGGTCGAATGATTGTTGTTACGTATCGAGTTAATTGAAAGTAACGTAGCGTTACTACTGAAGCTAAATTACAATGGAAGGTACGCAGGCGAAGCGCTCCCTCAGCTGCATTCTTAATGCGGTTGATTTTTCTTCCTCCTAATTGCACGGTGAGATAGTCGATTATATTTCTCCACAATAAAATCGTATTCGCCCGCGCTCGGTTTTACATGCCGCGTGAGCTTCGCGCGATGGAATCAACTATTATTCAAACTGATATAGCACCTTTGGCTCACATCGCCTGCGATGTTGGAAACCAATTAATAACAAGCGATGGAAAAAGAAAGAGGAGAGAGAGAGAGAGAGAGAGAGAGAATCAGATCCAGATGCGACCATTATTATTCAAACGCGCCTCGCTGTGTTCCCCGGTTTGAAATTAATTACGCCACGCACGTGGTAAAAGCGATTCAATCGTGATTGTTCTCTAAAATAATTGAAACGCGTCGAGTGGGGCACACTTCGCGCGTTTGCTAATAAGAGCTGGTAGGGCTCGATAGGAGAAACTACGTTTATGCGAACGTTCTTAGCAAATGTCAGTGGAGCAATTACGCTAATTATATCGCATTAACAAGCCTACGCTCGCAAAAAGGGGAGAGCCATCACGCTCGGTTGATGCTTCCTGATGCTGTGCGCGACCGGAGGAGAGTAAACGCGCGCGATTTAAATCTTGCGTTATACGTGCACGTGATTGAAAATAATCCACGCGATAGGCGGATCGCGCGGCGGCGGCGGCGGCGGCGCGAGATGTTCCTTATTTTAGTATTACCGGCGTCGTTGAATATTAGATAATTCCCGTCACGTTTATTCCGTCATAAACGTTCGAAAAATATATTACTTAACGCGCAGCTGACGCGCCGGATCAAGCCGCGTTAGTAATGGATTGTTAAGTGTTATTGAGCGTCCTCTCAACGGCGACCCATTTCGTAAAAATAAAAGGCACCGGAGGAGGAGGAGGAGGCCTCCCCGGGTGCCTCCGTCTACAGTGTAAGTCACTCGCCCTACGAATAATTGCACGAGAATTGCACTTGCATCCAGTTAATCACGCGGTTCGGTAGCAAGTTCGCGTTGCCAAGATTCCTTGTCGCGAAGCGGCCGTATTATTTCCCAATAAAATCAGATCGCTCCGCCCCGCGGTTATTTCGAACAAGCTGCATTAATTTTATCTACAATGTTTCTCCTCCACTGACCGTTGGCATTGCTCCACCGTGACGTGAATAAATGTCGCCGCGCGAACCGCTCCGGCACCCAAAGCGCGGTAACAATAACAAAAAGGCGAACAGGACGACGACTCTCGCCGGCCGTCGTCCGTCGAGAGATCGCGCGCGGGCACCACGTTCGAACCGCGATTCGAAGAAAATTTTGCCGCGGCTTTAATTGCCGCCATCTTTCACCGGCGAGAGCAACAATGTCGGCTCCGGTCTGTAAAAAGACCAACGTATCCGGCTCCATTCTTCGCGGACGCGAAGGGCGATACGCGGCCGGGCTGTAAACGTAACGCGCTGCACGCGCGTCCGGTGAGTATCAAAAGGGGACTTATTATTGATGGCGTATTGAAACGGTATGAGCACGGTGATAAAACGCGATGGGCCCACGGCGTCGTGGAGGTCCCCACTTAACGTCCGAGATTATATACGAGCGAGAAGGGGGGAGGCGCGCGGGGAGAGCACGCCGGAGCGGAACACGGTCTCTCTCTCGCGGGGGTTGGAATCGACGTGGATCGTTTTCTTCTTTCTCTCTGCCGCCCGGCTACATTGTGCGAGTTCGTGTGTGCGTCGGTGCGTCCGAAAGGTATGTGAGAGGACTCTATCCGAATTGTATTATTAGCGACGCTCTGATGAAGAATTACGACGGCGCTCTCGTCGCTCTTTAATTTCACCGCGCGGAGAAAAAGGATTGTGTGAATTAACGCGACGATGGACGGAACCGAACGCGTTTCCGCTCTAAGAGAGACGGAATTTCCAGGTCTTCGGGGAGTGTTCTCATTTGAAACTCGTCGTTTTGCTGGTGAATTATCGAATTCGCCTCGCGGATATTGTAAGACGTATCGAAGTATCGGGAATTTCGTACAAATATTTATCTATGCTGTAACTATGTATAGTATAAGTTCCGCATTATTAACTTCAATATAGCTTTATTAGTGCTAAAAAGTAATAATGCGTAGAAAATATCGTATACAGTTGAAACATAGATAAATGTTTATGGAAAACTTTAGAACTGTATGTCTCATAGTTTTTCCCTCCCGAAAAGGAATCTAAAAATTGCCTGAAAAACGAAACGCTGCGAATAAAAATACCCGTTTAAAAGCCGAATTTCGGAGAGTTCTGCGAACGTCGCGTTTCGCGCGAGGCATTGTTATTTCTTTACGACGCGTCACGAACACACGCGAGATGCGTATTTTAAGCTGCAAACCAATCGAGTCCTCGCTGATAGACGGTGGTCCCTCCCACACGGACGGTGTGTATAAACAATTTTTACCGAACGGAGTGTTACTCTCCCGGAACGCGCGCGAGGATTGTTTACTCCTGGCGTAATTGTGGATGATATTAAAATTAACAACGCACACACATCGCGGCACTCACGTCTAATAGCGATACAGTGCGCTGCACATGACGAAGGTCTAGACTTTTCCATATTAATTTAACGGAGCAGTCGGCTGGCGCATTAGCCCTTCGATCGTATCTGCGCGACGTAAAAGGTTAATCAAGTAAGATTCATAAATGTCTATTCTATACTATATTCGCTCATTAGTTAATCTAGATAAATAGGTACAAGCCGCGGAGCTTTCACTTATTAATATTAATTACAACATATAATCAGGGATAACGACTTCATTAATATTAATCGGTATAATAATACGCTCACCTTCATTGGTATCACGTCAGCGTTACTCGCGAGATATCAGCTCGCGCATACGTACATCATATGCGCCGGTTTTTTTCATAACAACCGAAAGAAGAAGCACCGACGCATATCGAAGCGGCACTGCCATTTATCCTTCGTACACGTCAGCTGGCAATTTCGATTTCGACTCGCGAGATCCGCCGGCTCTCGTGACGATCACGATCGCAGGATGTCGCATTTCGTGACACGTCTGCAATTTCGGAAATCGCGAGGAGTCGAAGGTGGAAAGGGATAGTAATTATAAAGTCATGGCCGTCGGAGAAGAGACAAATGTATCCACACAAATACCGTCAGCGGTGGTCCGTAAATTAAGCAATTTGCTAATGATATTCTCACGTGGCTCGTATTTCAGTCTCCCGTCTCGGGCATCGCAGCTTTTAATGTCGGTGCTACATCAGACGATCCTCCGCTCTCGGCGCGTATAGGCGCCTTTAAAAAGGACCGACCCCCTTGCAGTCTGCGTTTTTAATGGTCACGATGTACCGCGATCGACGACGCGCCCAATAATCGAAACGTCCCGGTCCTCGTATCGCACGGTCAAAGGTGAATCGTGCCGATTTCTCGCGTTTCACATTCAGCGCGATCAATATATTTATGCCACGAAGTTAATTGAGCCGATATTTCACAGAGGTTTCGCGAATTTTCGCGAATTTCATCGAGGCTAGGCCGCACAGACTTCTCCCAACGTTCCGTCTGTACCCGCGATGGAACGGCAATTGTTTCGTCGACGTAACACGACTGTGAATATACATCGGTTAATCGGTTAATATTCGGGCATAAACAGATGTACATATGCGTCTTTATTCTTCATAGGGCCCAAGCAATCCCGACACCGGGGCCTTTATCCCTCTTATCCCCGAGCCACGAATTACATCCGACACCAAGCCGATTTCGCGCACAGGTGTGGTCCGTGTCGCGGGCTACCTCCTCGACTAATTACTTTGCTTACTTTATCCAAGGCATATAATTTTTTGCCTTTTTCCGAGACCGAGAGATTCCCGCCTTTCGTGGTGTTTCTGTTCTCGGCGGAACTGCGTTAAAACGAACGAGTACATCCGACCGCGCTGAGCGAGCTTAACCTTAACGTGGTCCGCGGTCCTCGTTTTATTTCAACCGGATTATTTCCGTCGTATTTCAGATTGGGATTTGGGTACCATCGCCCCTTTGTATTAATAACGAGCCCCCTCTCACGCTCCCCTCCCACACTAAAACGTAACCTATTCTCTCCCTGAGCAACGACCCCTTGTTTTTGTTTATAGCTATCCTGTAGCGCGAGGGTACGTCTAAATCTTAGGATTACGAACGAGTGTCAGGCGACTACCCTTCGCTTTTGTCTCGTTTTACGATTGCGCCATCCACGGAATGAAGGAAAGAAGATAATTTTTGTAAAGCAATCTCCTCGAGGCTCCACCGGAGGATGGACCGCGTAGGTCGGCACTGATTTACGGATTCTACGCCCGAGACGAATCCAGCCGCGCAAATCTTGCAATTGCCTCGCGATAACGTGCGCGGGCGCTCTCATGCTCGAGACGAGAAATTTATTGCTGACTCAGCGACGAACGTCGCCGAGTCGTTGTGATGTATTACTGGCACGGCGATGGTGGTAATAAGTGATGATAAATTGTATCGTACTACCGATTTGATGGACATTCTAACTATCCTCGGACGATGTAACGTATTGGAATTATCGCCCGCAATTTTTCCTCTCTATCTCTCTCTCTCTCTCTCTTTTTAACGCTGATATCGAATAATTTTCATGAGTCAGAAGGAAATTGAATTTCGGTGTTCTGTACAATATGCAGAATGAGACAATAACTGTTACCATCTTGAATATCTGAAATTGAAATGTGAGAGTCGGCGAAAAATGTGTTTTGTCGATGCGACAGAAATCGCATCGATAATACAGTCTCATTACTTCGAATGCCCTCGGTAAAAATGTAAATTTTTTTTATTTTCACCTAGTCGTTAGTGAAACATTTTATTTTCCAGAATCATTCAAGATGGCAAATAGCTATTGCCTCACCCTGTATATCAGATGCGTCGTATATATACGAAGAAGAGACGAAAGTACACTCGCAACTCGCGAACCGACGAGCGAGGCCGAGACAACGAGAACACATTAGGGGATATTTCCCGTTCGGTTATTGTTCGAGGTATGATTGGAGCCTCCGCGCGCCGCCGAGACTCGAGGTCGAAGGTGAGGGTTAATGAATGAATCGCCGGATATTCACGGTGCAGCCACAAAGGAGCCAAGAGTCGAGCCACCACGAAGGCACAAGACCTTTCCTTAATTAATATAGATTACTTCTAATTGTATATTTATCTATTAATTTATATTAACCTAGGCGCGGGAGTAGGGGCGCTGAGAACCGAATGTCTTCGACCCGCTGATTCGGTTTAATCGGCCGAAGGGTTGCACAAATTGATTGATGTCTCATTCTCTACTTCTCTCGCTCTATCCTCGGCCTTCTTTCTTCCGTGAGGAGATTTCATATTATCACCGGACGCTTTCTTCGCAAATTACAGATCTATCTCATCAATCTTAACTCAACCGAATATTCGCGGAAACTCTTTCCGGGACTATTCAAAGGCACCCGCATACACAGCGTATATTTCTCAATGCATACTGATTAAAGCGTCCCGGAGTATTTTTTAAGAATTCAAACTGTCGTTTATCAGAAGCATAATTATTAAAATATCGTCGTTATTATTATTATTCAAAGTTACACACACCAAACAATAATACATACTCTGTACGATTATTCCAGTTAAAATTATAAGCGCGATTAGCAAGAAATGGTAGCGAGCGAGACTTCAGCAAACGGTCCGTCAGCGTCGCCGCGAAAAATGACCGGAGCAACTCAGACAATGGAAACAGCCGCGTATCGATATCGACCGCTCCGCTTCCCGCGGCAGGAGAGATTTAAAAACGAAAGCCGCGACTTATCTTCGGTCCCTGATTGAATGGCTCTGCCGGAGGCACTTCACAAGGGGCAGGGGGGTAGGAAGGAAAGGGGCGAGAGAACACACGTCCCTCTCCTTCGGCTGATTCAAGGGCGTAGCGGTACGCGGCATTTGATATCTGAAATCCCCAATATTTTTAAAAGCACAGGGGCTTGTTGTGCTCACTCTCTCTCTCTCTCTCTCTTTCCCCCTCGTTCCGCGCTCGCCAGAGCAGGCCGAGGGTAAGTCGGAAGAGAACAGCTTTCGAGAGGAGCCGTCGTCTCTCGGCTTCAAAGGCGTCGGAGCCTTTCCACGGCCATTAAAATACGAATAATAATTATAAGTGCGACGGCGGAGTGATCAGTCCGCTCGCGCACGAAGCGAGCGAGCGATCGTCCATATCAGCCGTGGCATCCCCTCGGCAACCCAACTTCCCTTCCTCGCCTCTGCGTGCCTCCTCACTCACTCCCTCCCCCCCCTCTCCCTCTCTTTCCTTCTGCCGTTCTACCTCTTTTTCTTTCTCCTTTTCTCTCTACTCTTCGGCGGCCATTAATCCCTTTTCTTCTGCCGGCTGCAACGACACTGCCATCGGCGGAACGTTATCCCGCGCGGTCCCCGGCCTCGTGAATTTATGGATGAATACCGAGGCGAAGTCATATCGTTATCTCCCTCGCGGTCTTCACGAACGGCCGACGATACGTAAATTCTGCGGTCACGTTCGTGTGTGATGAACGTGTGAGAGAGAGAGAGGGAGCGCTGCGTTGGCGCGCGTGGCTTTTCGGAGCGGATGCGAGCACACGCTTCTTTGAAAGCGCTCGCGCGCGAACTCCTCTTTGTGCGCGTGTGCAACAGCGAGCGTATTAAAGGAGGCGAAACGTACACGCGACTGTCATCGCCGATAGGTCTAAGTGCATAAGATTTTAATTTGTATGGTTATGCGCGTTGCTCGCTGATTACTGCCCGCCCGGAATGACCGCTTATTCGTCGAAAGTCGTAAAGCGGCCGTTTGCGGAGGAAGTTTCTTCGCGATTACAGGTAATACGGAATACGTATGGATATTTCGAGAAACCATGATGCCAGTTTTTAGAGACGTCTCTCTTTACGACACACGCGCCAATAAAACGCCAAACGATTCGAACGCCGGTTAATACACCGCGGATTTTAATTCCCCCTCCGCAAGGAGACTGCTAAGAAGAGAGAAAAGAGAGAGAGAGACACGCGCGTGACGTATCGTCCGGACACGTAATGGATTCCCACGGAACAGCCAATCGTCCGAGGCGTGAAATTGATCGCAGGGACGCTCCATCGTGTAATGTAGACATCTCGACACGATCTTATCGAACGGATGATGTCTGAGAAATATCGCTGTCGCTCTAAGGTTCGTCGTTTTGGGATATCTCAGGAAGCGCGCGAGAAGTGGAAGTTGCGTCTCGCGTCTTCGCGACGGTTTTACGAAAAACCTTGATACTTCTCTTTCTTCTCGAAATAGCAAATGTATTTGCTCTTAACTGATTAAGTGTACTGTAATTTAGAGCGGCGCTCGGTAATGTACGCGATATAATTTCTGCGCGACGCACACGCGCGACGAGAGACCAAAGTAATTCTAGCCGAGAGCGAGCGTAGACCGGCGGGGAAAGAAGGGGGATAGAGTCCTTAAAGGCATATCCACACGCCTAGAAGTGTCGCCCGAGCGAGCGTCGGCCTGCGATTGCTCGTTAGCGTGGCCACGGCCCCGTGTCTGTCACGAAATCGCTGATTATCATCGTTCAAGGAAACCGCCGACGCTACCCGCTACATCGCCCCCTTAATTCTCATATAGCAGCCATCGCGGTCATTACTTACTTATTCCACGGCCTGCTAGTCTTAGAAAAAGCATCATCCACTGGCGCAGGTAGCGATGCTGCTCCTCACTTCGCTGCGTAATTCATTAAGTTACTCGACATCGAAATACATTATTAATAAAGCCTGGAAAAAGGCTCAGACTTGCTAATGAACGGTTTTCTAATTATTTATATTACTTCCAATAACTTCTGGCTTCACTCCCCTATACCTACCACGATGGTACAAGTTCCGTGATACTTAGCTCATAAAAAAATAATTTATATTTTCTCGCGGTGATCGTGAGGGTATGAATAAAATTGATCAAGTGCGCCGCAAAAGGGAAGCGAATTACACGGATAAAAAGTCGGATAACTATCTTTATGGGAGCTCGCGAATGGCCATTCTCCACCGTTTCTTACTTTATGAAATTAATATATCGGCAGTTACTTTGAATTAACATTAGAGGTTTATACGCGGCCGCGTTACCCACATTACATCCGGTTTCTGCGTGAGATTGATAATTAATCACGGATATCGCCGCCGGTTATTAAGACGAGTATAAAAGTGGAAAAGGCTGCTACGCCGTTGGCCACGTTCGGCGAGCGTAATGCGTTCACACATCGGTTGTCGCTTGTGCACGTGTGAACACGGCGACACAACCCGGAATCAGGAAAGACGCTTATTATTTCAAGGTTCGGTTCGTCCGCGCATCGAATAATCAGACGCGATGCGCCACGGGAGATAAGTTCGTGAAAAAGGCAGGCGATTAGACACCTCGGGACAAGAGAGCAAAAGGAAGCGACTAGGATTAATCTCGCTAAATAATGCATTGTCACATCGTCCTTTGTTCATATTCCTCGCGACGGAAGATCCACCGAAGAAGATATAATCACGTAAAGACACATGGCGACGTTATAGAAATGTTCACTGTCGTGTGCTGTTTGGCTTAAATTCATGATGCATTTCCAAGTGATTCGGCGATACCACGATTAATTCTCAGTGTTCAAAAATATATGTAATATTCAGCGACTGGTTCCCGGAATTTCCCTTAAAATCCACATCCGCATAGCCGCTCACGTATAAATACGAACTCCACGCGCACATATGCAAACGTGTTAGAAAAATGATCCGCCACTGATGCGTTCAGTTAGGATTTACGCGCCGCGTCTCATTTTGTACGCCGCCTCCTGATTCGTTCCCGTCTCTGCAAAGTGCCAAAAGCTCGGCGTGCCAAAACCGTCGACACTTGTATGACTCAAGAAGCCGACGATCTTGATCACGGAAGAAAATAGATATAGCGAAAGCACATTGTAGCATCTTACGAAAATTATTTCTTTTTCTCGTCTAGCGTAGCATTGATGTTCCGAGATCGATTTATAGCTCCTCGATAGCTGATTGAAGAGAAATTAAAGAAACAAAAAAAAATAACTACACTTCGCGTTAAAAAGACGAAGTGTTCGAATTTTGCAACATACCGCACGGATAAATCTACGCGAAAAACCCCGATAGATTTAACGACTCCGACTACCTCGTGGTAGCGATGTTGATACGAGCGAAAATTCCGACGAACAAATTGGCTAGACCAGACCAGCGGAAGAAGCCGCGGCAAGAAGTTAATCCTCGCAGGAGCCAGACGAGGTTTAAGTCCGGAGGCAAGGTCAAAGGATTTCTGGTGATCGATCGAGGGATCGGGTCTCGTCGAGCCTCCGATCGGGGCTCTTTCCAGCCGTTTTCTACGGTGGCACGGCGGACAGGTCGCCGAACCGAACGACGAATCCCGCTGAATATTTCAAAGGTAACCCGCAGGCTAATTTCGCACGATAACTGCGGTGAGCAACAATCGGCTTAATTACACATCGCCTTCGTCTAGCCTTGAGAGAAATAACTAATAAGTACGTTCTACGTCAATACGCTTGTGGGACACACTTCCTTAAAACGTTTACCGTGCCGGATACGTAATGATCATACCGGCTCTTTCACCGCTGCTCTCTAGCTCCATAAGAGATCGTCCCCTTCCTTCCCGATAAATACCTCGTGCCGCTGTGACAAAGCAAAAGTCGAGTTAATACCCCTTAATATTAAAGAGTTTCTCGTCATCGTTTCCTACTATTACTCTAGTTCCCTATATCAACGACCGCGGTAATTGTGACGAATCTACCTCCCATCCCGCTCTGCTTCTCTCCCTCCCGCTCTCCCCCTCCGCCGGTCCCTTCGCCGTTGGATTAAAGCTTGTAATTTAGGCAGCGACATTCGCGGGATTGTCTATCAAGACCGGAGACGGCGCGATCGCGGTGCGCTTTCTCACCGTCACCGGAAGTGCGTGCATCCGTGTACGGGGCACCGTTAAAATGTAGAAAACGCGCGCGCGCGAGCGGGTACGCGGGAGAGAAACAGAGATACATCTCCCGCTGCTTTAATTCCATAAATAAAGACGGAGCGGGCAGCAACCGCGGCATAATGAGCCCATCGGAGGCGACTAATGCATAGGATTATCGAGTCTTCCCATGCCCCACATCGGTCATTACGGAATAACAGTAATTATTAATACGCGAGCTTCGTCTCGAGGTATCTTTCTCTCTCCGGGTATTGTCAGGCGCCGCCGACGGTTCCTCCTGTGATCCTCCTCCTCCTTTCCTCCTCTTTCTCTCCCCGTACGTACTTTTGTCAAGATTTTGCCGCTCGCTCACTCACCCGTACTTGTCCCCTTCCCCTCCCTCGGTACGCTCCGTCATCCTTACTCCTCGTGTCAACTCGTACGACACCCGCGAGGAAAGACAGAGACATTCGATGAGAGCGGATGCGGAGGGACAGTTGCGTGCGCGTAGCTCGCATTGTTGGCTCCACTTCGTCCTCGGGAGCGAAGATAAGTACCGGCTGAGTACCGGGTAGTAGACTTATGGTAGCAGACTGATGCCAATGCCTATCTCTCTCTCTCTCTTTCTTGTACTCTCTTTCTCTCTTTCTTTTACCTCTACGCGCTCTCGTAGGAAGGTGTCTACATGGATGCGTACGAAGTAAGGACTCCGAGGTGAGGCCAGGTCGGGTTACCCAACTACATAGAAATGTCAAGAGAAACCATAACGTTGTAATTTATCGCCATGCACGCCATTGTGGCCCGTCTTTTACGGGGGCGGTGTGACGGATCGGCGGAGGAAGAGAAAACTCGTTCCGTATCGTTCGAACCGGCCGGATGCGAGGACAAGATTCGTTTCGATTCCAGTCTCATGCGCGAGTTTCGCGAGCGGGGCTTTCGCGAGCGCGAAGAATAGCGGGCGCTCTCCGCAAGAAGCGGGGAGAAAACGGCTGGGAAAATCGGCTGAACTTTCCCGCGATTGGACCGCGAGTCGCATCACCTCGCTCCGATTAAGCGGGATCGTACACTTTTCCAGCCTCGGTCGCTCCCGATGTAACAGCGCGCTTGACGAGAAAAACGAAGGGAAAAACGAAGGAACCCGAGCTCATCCGCGGAACAAAATGTCCCTTCATTAACATCGACGAAGCCCTTCATTAACATTGACTAATGATCACAGAGCGGCCGTAACGCGCGCGCGCGCGCGCATTCTTGCGGACATACCACGCGCTCGTACTCGCAGAACGTACGGCGTTATTGGAGGACGCCTGAACCGTAACGGCCATAGCCAAACCACATACGGTTATGGAACGAAAGAACGATGCGCGCGTACCGCATGCCACCGCATCGGGCTGTACGGTGGCGTAAACAGGTCTATGCCGATGCACAGGCTCCACGGCGGACACGCGACGTGTGCACGCGTGTGCGTGCACATACGTCGTGTCTTTCCCACCATTAATTTATGTACACTACCATTCTCTCTATCTCTCTCTCTCTCTCTCTCTCTTGTTGTAAGCGCGACGGTATTTGTATCGCGGACCAGGCTATGATCCGCGACCACAGATCGTGACTTCTGTGGGAAACTCGAAGGAAAGTAATAACTGACAAAGTCGCATACCGCACGCTACGACCGTGCGTCCACAATATTTACGTTGTCATCCTCGGATTGTGCGTGTGAGTGGGTGCGCATACGCGCGTCTTATGTGCGTCCGTCTTCGAGTAGACGCCCAGGAGAGCTTCAACTTACGAGAGATGCCCGTCCCCCTTAATTGTGATTCCGCGGTATCTCGTGAGCTATGCATAGAAATCCACGCACTTGGCTCGCTAAGACAGTCACGTGTTAACGATAGATACGGTATTTTTGAAAATATCGATATGCATTTCTTCGAGCACGCCGGAAATAAATTATCTTGCGTCAATGATAGATATTCTCACATATAAGCGAGAATATTATAATATTTTTAGAAGATTGTTAGTCTTAAATCGAGTACAAGTAACACCTGCATCAATAGAAATTCCATCAAATCAAGACTAAAAATCTTCTAAGAAAATTATAATATTCTTGCTTATGTACGAGAATATCTATCGTTGATTTACTGAAGACTAATTTTTCTCCGTGTACTACCTTGATGTAATTGTGAGAAATGTCGAGTGAGAAATTTGCTCTGATGTGTGATGTGTGAGATGGAGCGGTGAAAAACCGCTTCGATTTGTGGACTGCGGCACGGCAGGCGTTATCGGTTGGTACAACACACGAGAAAAAGATCGACGGTATTCTTTACAGGTTGTGGCTCACCCCTGTCGCGCGGTTCAATTCGCGTACCCGCCGCGTTTATGTCCGCTTTGCCCCAAACACGCCATAAAATCAGCCCCTCCGCAGTTGTCGACGGTTTCCTATGCGAATGTGGGGCGAAAAAACCATATTCTCCCTGCGACTGCGGCGCGAGCGAAAGAGTAGAACGGGAGCGAAAAAAAAACGGGGAGAAAAAGGGAAAAAAGCGCGTTAGGTCCCGCCGGGCACGCAAAATCCACCCCCTCGGCCCCCTCAAACCCCAACGCGTGTTCGGCGTTCAACAAGTGTATCGGCGTAAAAAAAAAAAGAAAAGAGAGAGAAACAGAGAGAGAGAGAGAGAGAGACAGAGAAAGAGAGAGGAAGAGAGAGAGAGAGAGAGACGCACCCCGGCCATTATCGGTGGAATTGGGAATCAATAGCCCATGAAGGGATGGGGCTGAGTGTTCCTCTTTCTCTCGTACCGAACGATTCTCCGCCTTCCGCCGCGTGCGCGTATGTAGATACGTGTAGGTCGTTTTTATTGCACTGTCCCTTTACCCGAGCTCAGGATAATTCGATTGTCGCCTGCCGTGTTTTAAAAAAACAAAGAAAAAGCGGGTGAAAGGGTGCGCCGAGGAAAAAGCGCCGACGACGATTCGATACAGTGCACGTGCGTGTCGCAACTTGTTGCAGCTGCTAATTGAATCGCGGCTGATCGAACGTGTTCTTACGCCAGCGATCTGTTTCCCTTTTCTTTCTCTCGTTTTGTTTACGGATGAGGCGAGTGATCGTATTCAAATGACAATCGACGGATTCGAAAGGGGAGCGTCATATCGGCCGAGATTTACAAGGAGGGCGAACACGCGTCCGAGACGCGCGGGAAAGGTAATAATAAAGGTAATGATAAAGGGAAAGGTTTAAACGGCTCCGAGTTTATAGTGACTCGGTCAAATAAGCTCGAGATGCACGATGCTCCGTGTACACTTCGGGGCGGAAACTGTTCCACGGAAAATAATCAAACCGTCTGCACTCGATTCAAGCCGGCGTACCTGCCGCCCGCTCTTTCTTATCGCGTCTCACGACAGGTATAGAGACGTTGGTGCAACAATGAACGCCTAAATAAATGCCGATTTACAGGCTGGCGCAGTGACACGAGGCGTATCGTAAAATTCTGTTTGCCTCTTACTAGAAAGAGAGAGAAAGAGAGAGAGAGAGAGAGAGAGAGTTAAAAAGAGAGAAAAGAAGAGAGGGGGCGAAAGAGTCGCTCCGCGCGTACAATGCGTGCCAAGCTCGTAAAACTCGCGCCTTCTTTCGACGATTCTCACCCCGCTCCCTGTTATTTTCTGACTTTATTGCGGCACTGTCCGCGCGCCGCTGCACCGTTTACAGAGTTTCGTTTGCACCGTCGAAGGAAGGAAGGATAAGACGGTCGCATAAGGATCAACTGACTGCTGGCTGGCTGATACACACCAGGTGGAGACAATGTTTCTATTGTGGCCACCTGTAATCAGCACTCTCCCCCCGGGCGTCCGCCAGGTGCTCTTCCCGAAACTGATAAGTCCGTCTTAATTTTTTTACGACCACCTCATACTCGCGCGGTCCTACGCAAACAAAGCGTCTGCTCCGCGCACAATGAAGTTGTTCTGCTTAAATCTGATCACGTCAATTGTGAATGGTACACGCGACGCGTTCAGTCCCGCCTCGCGAAATGCCGTTATCGCGCGATTCCTATCAGCGATTGTTTCCTTCAGTTTCTCGCGCGATCGCGTAACTTACCGTAGTTTCCGCCCGGGGAGTAGCGCTCAATCGTAGATGAACGATCAATGCGAGTCGCTGTTCCGCCCCCGGCGGAAGCGTGTAAAAATATTCACTGAGCTTTCTGTATTTCATCGCGATGGGAAATGGAGCGTTTCTCGCGCGTCCTCCCGCGCTCCTTCCTTCCTTTTCGAAGGCAGCCGAGCGCAGGAATTGTTCGGTCGATCGGTGCGCCTTTACGGGCGGTAGTCGAACATACCCGAAGAATTAGCATATTGAGAGGAGAGTCCTCGTCACTGGGGAATCCAATATTCTTGGCTTTCTCACGAAATCGTCGAAAACTGATACACGTATCCGCATTGGTATTCAAGCACCGCGAAACTGCATCAAACGACCCTCGTTTCCGCCGAACCATAGTTCACTGAATGCTTCCATCCGATGTTTTTTGAGACCGAGCGTTTACATTGTCCCCGAAAGCGAAAGATTTTCGCGTTCGGTGGAAGAATCTTCGTTATCCTTTAACCACTCGGAAATTAATTTCTTCCGAGCGCAGTGAGCAACGCGGAGCGAAAATAATTGCGAAAGATTTTCGAGGCACACGGAATCGTGTTCGAAGTCCTCGATGTCTTTAAATCTCGACCCTTAACCTCCGGTGAAAGGACTCGTGGCCAACGGATGAACGGCGACGAAGAGCGCTTGCCGGTATATAGAGAACTTGTATTTAAAACATCCTTCCCGCGAAATACCGATATAGGTGAGTTCTCGTCGTAAGGGGACGACGACTCAAGGTACGGAGAGTATAGAGCCTCCTGGTTTCCCAGGCGGTGGATGCTTGGGGGTTGCCGAGCGTACGCGAGAATTTGCTACCCCTCCAACCCTTCCTGCTGGCGAGGTATGCCTTTGGCCTTTGTCATTTAATATCGGTGCCGGTATGCAAGGACTCAGGGTAAGGAAGCCTCGGGTGATCGCTTTGATGGCTGGGCGGTCCATTCGCGAATTTATGGCAAGTTAACTCCCCTCTCTCACCCCTCTGACCCCTTCTAGACGAGTCACCGCTAGTCGGAGAAACCCCAATTTCGATCGAAGATGCTCCGATTGCAAGGATTTGGTTTCAGTGAAATTACTCAAGATGCAGGTTACCCTGATTCTCTGATATTGTGGACGGCACCGCCTAGTTTCAGCTAATCCGGTGTAAGCTATATAATATGAAACAATCCAGCCTGGATATACCGAATAAACTTCTTGGGTACGCGCATTTGTCAAGCGCACTGTCGTATTATTAACAACGGACTGATCACGTAATACAATACAACATAATTACATATATTCACATGGTAAACTAATTTATGCAAACTAATTCAGTGTCCGATAGTTAAATGAGATATTATCCGCATAATGCACGTAAAAAGAGCACGTTCGAAAAAGGTTGCTTGAAAATTGCAGGTAAAGGAAGCAGGCCAGCCTTCGATGAAAAATAACTCGTTCGGAAGAACCGACACCGCCAAGCCTTTTAAAACAAGGCTAATAAGAAGGGTTGGCGCGGCTTTAAACCCTTTCCGAATATTGTGGCGAAAGAAGAAAGACAGAGAGCGAAACCAGCAGGGAATTCTTGGCTCTAACAAGGGTCTTCGATACAAAGGGGTTGCCGCGAAATTAAAGGAACGATTATCGTCAGCAAGCGGCCGGACGATCAGATGGGACAGTTAGTGGTCAGTTGAACGAAACCACGTGAGAAATTTGAGGACGCTTTTGTGAGAAGACCGGAACACCAGGCGAACAAACACAACATGTCCGTTAAGTAAATGTATCTCGCAACAAAATAACGAAAGAGTACAGTTCACGCGACTTCCACTCAAATTGTACACAGTTTTTAGCTTCATCACCGTCTCGAGATTCCAGCCGATGCAACGGACTTGATGAGTCGGACTTTTCTTGACAGTATTTACCAGAAGTTATTGAAGCGCGAGAGACAAAGAATTGAAGGAAGTCAGAAGGAACGAATGCGACGAAAGGCTGCGGCGAAAGATGGGCCGGCGGCGAAGCGGATAGAAGAAAAATAGAGGGAGAGAAGCTGGAGCGCAGGGGCTGTAAAGAAGAGCCCCCCCACCTTCCGAATCCGGCGAGCAGATATCCGCCGTAATTACTAATAAGTTTTCGACACGAAATGAGGTGAGGAAAAGGGAGAGGGTTAATCCGAAAGTACGACCGAAAGGGGTTCGAAGTTACTTCTGATACCTAGCAGACGGAAAACCCGGTGGGGCCAATGAGGATCAACGAAGAGAGAAACGGATGTTACGACGAGGACCGAACGGAGAGCGAGAGAGAAAGGGAGAGTGAGAGGGAGGAAGATCGTCCCCCGTTTCCATCGAGAAGTCGGCTGGCTGAAAGCAGTTAAAGATTCGCGATGTCTTTTCGATCCCGTGCCGAGATATTCGTAATTACTGTTTGTGTTTCTCTTCGTCGGCGGCCGTATTTATCCCCTTGAAGCTCGACCCTCCGCCGACGGTGCCGATGTCGTATCTTTCGAACTCTTCCAGCCAACCCCAGTCGGCATCGTTCTTCCCGTCCTTAAATCCTACCGAAGATACCCCGATTCACGATCTCTCCCTCGTACCTAACGTTCCGTTCGCGTAGGAAGTGGCCTGCTCCGCCGATTTCTTCCGTTAACGTTGATCCTTATCGCGGTCTGAATCCTCGCGGCTGAAACAGGGGTATGCTGGTGCTCCTCGAAAGGGTGATGGCTCGTCCGGGGGATAAAACGAGGATGCTTTTAATTCGGTGCATTTGATTTATCGGTCTCAATGTCGAGTGCTTTTAGCGAATTTCCTCAATTAGATGGTTCAGAGTAACGCCGCGATACAGGCCGCCATAGTTTTTAGTAACTATCACGAAATCTTGGATTTTTCATATGCCTCTGTGAACAATATTTCATTGTCCGTTATATTTCAGATGAGGTGAATTTTCATGAAGAATTTATAGTCGACACGTCCCGATATCAGAGAGAAGTGATTTTATCGCTACCTTTAACTGGAAAAAAAAAGAAAAAAGAAAGAAACTAAACGTATGCAATAAAAATATCGAAGGTATCATCAAGACTATGGCTTCCTGCAGGACGGTCAGCATCCGATGGACGATATAATTGATGGTAGTCGTTAAAATTAGGCGGCAAAATCAATCAATATTTTACGATCGTTAATAATCACCTGAGCACATGCTCTGTGACACGTTAACTGCTGCACGGTGTTATATAGTGCTACGCGGGATCGTTTATCATCGGGCCTACTGACTTACAACAAAGTAGTCATTGAACGTACGCGAGAGTAACGGCTATGGGATTTATGCGCAACGTCTCAATCCTACTATCTCTTTCTCCCTCTCGGCAAAGAGACTCACGCTTGACTAATATTGAAATGTTTCATAGACTTCGATTTGTCGCAACGTTGTGCGTTGCGCGTAAGAATTTCAAATCAAATTTCACCGTGCCGTGAGATATGACGGCACTTGCGGAGCTAACGATGTATCTTTAATCGCCCCGATACGCTCAGGTTAACAATCGGAAATTCGGCGATACATCCTCGTAAGGGTTTAATCAGCTTCTCATTTTACTTTTACCACAGATGTACAACATGACATTTAATAAGGAAATTATGTACTATATTTGGCCGACGGCGCGGATAGAATCTTGTCTCCGAGCTGTATTCCAAGTTTTGAAGAAATGTGACACATCGTACGTGACAGACGTAACGTGATGTGATGTAGCCGCATTCGAAATATCTCGCGGGAGCTAACTGAATTTGATTGCGCGTTAAAGCGATGGTTAGCTCATTATATCGCAGGAGAAACAGGTTGACGTTCCATCGGCTCTGTTCTGGCGGGAAGATAAACGCGGTCATACGTGGACAACGTAGCGACAGTAAAACGCGCGTGGCCTCGAAGGGCCTTTAGATAGCCGAAGGACCCTCATTTGCTACTACGACGCTCCGAGCGGTAATGTTTTCCTTCCCGAGCGGACCGCTTGATTTATTTTATTGCTTTTGGCCTAACGTTCGGCGTTTATTTCGTCGAATTACAAGAAAGGGGTTGCTCGCGCCAGTCGCTAAAAGGTTGCGCGCCTCACCCCGCCGCACGCCTCTAACTCCACAACCTTATGCCATTCCCAGTTATAATTTATCGAAGATGCTCGCGCGCCCGGCATCGAGATGGCGTAGAACCGAAGTAGAGAATATAGAAATGAAAATCCCCGAAATCCACTTCGCGACGTTACGACACCGACAATTGGATTAGAGGTACCAATCGCGTCAATTGTGTCGCGGTCAACGGAGGAAAAGCATCGGAGCCGTCCTGACTCGGGGTAAACTTATTGGAATTTTAAACGACAGATTTAGGGGAGGGGGGGAAATAGACGGGCTCGCTCGCGGCTGAATTAGTCTGGATATCCGCGGAAAATCGATGTTTACCTCGATGCCGTAAAGGAAAGAGGAGTTCCGCAGGCATCGTTCACCATCTTAATGTTTGCGATGGTGTTACGGTTGTGGGGTTGCTATGATAATTGTAATGAACGCCTCGAGATTCCGCGAGCCCATCTGCGCCCACGCGTTTCGGCCCCTCCCCCCCCCCCCCCC
>NW_014556477.1:196760-261506 GCF_001313825.1 Dinoponera quadriceps
CCTCCGTCTGCCAGCCGTTGACTTCGAGAGGCGAAACGAACGAGCAACGTTCTCTCTGTACAAACTCGGGAGCTCTTAAGTACCGAACTTGTTCGAATTGATTTAAGTGCTGAATGCTAAATCAACCGAAGGGCCCACCCTACCGGTCGGCGAGAAAGAGCGAGGCCGGGAAAGGGAAAGAGACGCGAGGAGGAAAATTTACGAGTCGCGCGCGCAGAGTCTCGCGTTTACGTGTAGTATCCTCTCTCCGCTCTCTCTCTCTCTCTCTCTTTCCCTTTCTCTCTCTCTCTCTCTCTCTTTCTCTATGCGGAGAATCGACCCGACGGTGTCGACCCCTCGGTGTAATCAGTATTTCGCGTGGATCAGATGCAGTTTAATGTAAAGGTAGGCGGTGTAACTAGCCTTTGTTCTCCTGGAGGCTTCCGGAGGACAGATAATCGGAGATGTATAGTCTCGCCGAGGTAATTAGTTAAGCGTGTAAAACAGCGCCCTGCGAGGATACGCGCGATTATTTATATCGTGGCGTGCAAATAATGCCGGTAATAAAAGCACGAAGGGGATGCGGGCCATTTACATCTTGGATTAAGCATATTTTTTTAAAAAGACGCACAACGTGACGTTGAACTTGTACGCGCGCGCGAGATTTATCTCGGCCGGGGAAGAGATATAATATTGGCCGATCCATCGCGCCCCCGTTCTGTCGCACGCTATTGATTGCGTAACTGAAAATACGTTACAACAGCGTAATAAATTGCGCCGTAATTACGCGAAAAACTTGCTTAAGCTATTGAACGATGCAGCATTCCGTGACCCGTAATTTATAACCGAAGTTCATATTGTGCCTGTGGATGTAATTATATTATCTCGTGATAATTACTTAATTTTCCGCAGTCTTCCCAGCTTATAGCGTGCTTTTGCGAAACGAGGGTAAGAGGGTGAAACCATTCTTAAACACACTCGGAGCAGCGAGTCTCGCGACATGGATCTGACTGGAGTTTTATAGCCGACTTGAATGCACGGCGATCATCGATACTTCGAGCATAGCGTTCTGTGAATTATGCTTCGCTGATCGCTGCGAATCAACAAATTTTCCATCTTTCAAACTCGAAGGTCTCTCGTATCGCATTTGCTGATATTTTTCATAAATTCGCCAAGTATCGTGAAAAAACTAATACGAATTGCAAATAATCGGACAAGTGGGAAATACTAATTTTCAAGTGGATGATGAAAAAACCAATGTCACGTATGCATAATCTTCTTAATGATCTCGACACATCGTTCGCCAGCCTAACCCGGAAGTACCCTGTATATCCCCCCACTTCTCAGCGGGGGCTATCATATTCAATCGCCATCCTTATATATAATTTGCCCGACACGATAATTTACGGACGTCACCAGCGCGGCAATTAACGGCCGTCTGAAACAACCACGTCTGGAATCGACTTTCGGAAACTACGACTATGAGATTACGGTCTAAGGTCAAGTAGGAACGACTTCCAGAAGTACAACACCCCCCCCCCCCTCGCCCCCTTTTCCGTCACTCGACTTCTTCCTCCGTTCTTTATTTCATGTGCTGCGATACGCGCGAGAATATATCCGCGATGACGCATACGCATCCGTTTTCGCATTTTAATGCGTCAGAGAGGCACCACAGGCGCGCGCTATTGCGCGTTATCGATCTCTGAATTCCTTCCGAGTAATTTCGCATTCTCACACGTATTTACGTATTAAAAAAAAAAAAAGAAAAAAAAAAGTTTCAGGCAACAATTATATTTTTAAAAAAGACGCGAATCGTAGAAGTGAGTAATATCGTAATTAAATTAAATCGTGCAACGCAAATTCGTAAATCAGAAATATTACTGGGGCACACGGAGGAGAGGTGCAGGGGAGGGCGTCCTAAAAGTGTACGTTCTGGTGAACGTGGCCACCACGTGACGCTTCGTTGTGTCGCGTCGCGTATGTAGCTAAACGTGTTATCTCGTTGAGCAATGAAAGATGTCGGACGTTTTTTACGTTGATCTTATCCGCGGATCCACACGATTCCGGTTGAGAGTGTGAGAACATCCACGGGACCGGTGACATGGCGGTGTTCACCAGTGACAGCCATTCGTCGGCAACGCGCGCTTTCGTGACACGGTGAACGGGTCACGAGATCTCTCTGCGAGAGGCAGACGTTCGCCAAGGGTCGCCGTAGTCTGTTTCCGATAAACAGGCATGAGAAAGGAAGCAATTGCTGAAATCAACGGCCTGCTTCCGAATATTTTCTAAAGTGCAGTGTATTTATGATTGAGAGCCAATAGTCGCTGGTGATCATAGTAGTAGTTAGTAAGTATAGCAGGGCAAATCGGTAAAGTTTCGCGGCAAAAGTTAATAGCAGCGACTGTTCCCATCAGAGAGATCTAACTGCATAAACAGTGAAAGAGGTGAATATTATTTATTTATTTTTTTATTATCTCAGTCTCACTCTTAAGGGTATCGTTAATGATTCTGCTTGAAATATTCTCAATCGTGTTCAATTGATTTAATTTCGCGGTTGAAAAACACAGTTTATTCCGATAGGACTGGAAACTTCTTGAGTCCGCTACTAATGAACCACGCCAAATCTAACATATGGTTGAATGCTTACACGATATGCGCATATATTTCTGCTACGGGACGCGTAACAGCGACTCATTATGAGTCTCTTTCACTGGCGGAAATCAGTGAAGTATTAGACAGAAGAGCTGAGTGGGAAAGCTTCCGCTAAAAATGACCGAATGCTCGCTGGTCATCGATGGAGCACCGTTTCTCACTGATTCAACAGAGAATATCTTTCATACTTGGCACACCGGGAAAATGCAGTGCGAGTTCGGGTCAATTTTGAACCGTCCAAGACAACGTCCGTTTAAACAGAAACTAAAATATCACTCGCTGATTTTCAATCGTCGCGTGTCCACGGTGTTATCGTTAGCCGAGGCGAGGCGGCCGCAAGTGGCGTCGGCCATCTCCGTTACCGAAGGCCAGCCGACGAAATGATTGAAATATGTCCGCGGCACGAGGTAAGAGTACAGACCAGTAATATTGCCCTTATACGGCGACAGCGGTAAATCCGCGCGCGAGGAGAAGAAACTGCCCGGGCGACGTTAATTTGTGAACAATTACAGGCACCTGCTGCTGCGTACACCGGCTTGTGTCCGCTGGTTGCCAACGGGCCCTCGGGAGACAAAGACATGAGAGAGGGTTCCGGGGATGCACCGTCGCGGCCATCGCGCATTCTTTCCTCAGGCGCGGATCTAACCGCGGTGACGCGCCGATGTTTTCCTGCGTGTCTCTTTGATCCTCCAAGCCGACAACACGCCGTCCCGTATCGGTGTGAAACCGCGGAGTAAAGTGCTCGAGAGAGAAGGAGAGCAGATCTGCCGCTGGGAGACCGTCTCTTAAAGCGATCCTCTCAAATACAAAGAGAAGCGATGGAAACACCCGATCCGGAATGTTGCGGATGATATGCTCGCGATGGTCCGCGCGGAGACGCGAAGATCCGAATTCTAAGCGCACACTTGGCGCGAAATGTGCGCTGAGAGCGCGGCTTAAAGCGAATCGGACTTCGGTCAGAACCTGTTTCCGACCGTGGCACGTTTCGTGCCTACGGAACACACCTCGTCGTTAATAATTCGGAGCTTAGGCGTATTTATGTGAGAAAAAGTCGCGAGTCGCAGCGCGAGCAAAAATTCCTCTCCCGTTTCGGCATCGCCCGTGTGTGAGGTACTTTGCATGCTCGACGCTCGCCTTGGCAGATCGATGTTTTCCATGGTAATGTCTTTGTTTTTTTTCTTTCCAAATAAGCGAAGAACTATATAAAAACTGTATAAAATGTGAGCATTCCTCCGCCGCTTCTTTGTCGCGGAAGATCAATAATAAATCATGTAGACTTGGATCCTTCCATGACGGAGAGAGCACTTCAATTGCCGACCAATAAATTCTACGTGTTTTAAATGTCGCGGCGAGGTAGTCCGTTTATAGGAACACGAAGATGAACTGTTACATCGAATACGGGAAAACAAAGAATTTAGGCGAGACGCCAGCGAGCGCGATCGTCATAGCACTTTGGATGATTGCGATTAATTAATTTTACTCCGAGTCGAGACACTTAGTTTCCGTTCGTTTAAGCTCGTTAATACGCTAGCTTCCCCCCCTCTCCCCCCCTCTCTCTCTCTCTCCATTCATCACCTCTCTCCGCGTCCGTCCCTCTTTCTCTACTTCCTTGAACGTACTGTAGAAACGACTCACTCAGTTTACGCCGTACATGTAAATTCATCTGCGCCAGTTGGCCTGTCACGAAGAACGACCTCTGCTCGTGACCGATCTATTCGCCATGCTCTCCGACCATGAAGAGCTTCTGAAATTTGAGATTATCGCCGTGAAAAATAGATATCCGGCGTCACACTCGAGAATCATGTGTTTCGCATTATCTGCATTCGTCAGAAGCCGGGCGCCGTTTACTTGACGAACGGAAACTTCGGGTAACGACTTGCGTTTTCGAATCGAAAGACCTAATCTAAACGCGCATTACTTTGAAAGCGCGGCGATGGCCGACGAATTTCGGCTACTTTGATATCTGTCTTTAACAGTGCGGGTCATCTAATGAAATTAATGGCGAGGACTGATCCTTCTTGCCTGCCGACGCGAGCGGTGCCGTGGGAAGTCGTTCGCGGGTCATCGCTGGTAACACGTTGACGGCGACGTTTGTCGACGTGCATTTACCTGAACGGCTTCTTCTTCTCGCCTCGAAACCGCTCGTAAAAGTTCGCCGGCACGATGTACCTACGTGATGATAATTGTCGAGATTAGGACGACGAGAAGCCCGATGTTCTCTTTCTTTCTTTCTCTCTCTCTCTCTCTCTCTTACTCTTTCTCTCGAGCTAGTTAAAAGTAACGGCGCGTATTCAGCAGATCCGTACTGGCGATCCAAAATCTCGGCATTTTACGGCAGAATTCAGAACCGGTGTGGCAGGTGTGGTGCTTTTGGCCTCATAATTACGTTTAATTTTTAGTGAGGTTTATGAAACGACCCGGACCGCGCTCGGAATGAATGTTTAATGGAGAGATATTATCAATGAAAAATTCCTCGTGTATTATTGCTATGATTTATGCGTTAATGTTATATATCAGCGCATATCGCACAGCGCGTAGGGAAACTTTGCTTATTAATTCCAGCTCGATTTTTCCTTCTGTTTAATTCAAGAAGAAAATTCTGTAATATTCATTTCGGAAATACCTACGTCATTAATATCACAGCATCCTAAGAACGCTTGGATCATTTACGCAAATTATGAAGTTGGTCGTAAACATATTTATACTAGTTAATATTACACGGGTATTTCAATTTATTAAGCATTTCTCAAGTGCCGGATTATTTAAATCATGCGGGTATTCGGAAGTACAGTGTTGCAGTAGAAGAATAAAAGGCAAGATTAGCTGATGTGAAATTACCAGCTGTGAAAATCGACAGCAGATAGCACATTACCGAAGATTTTTAGTGTCAGGCGCTCTCTACTTCTCGATTATTCTGAATAATACCCGAGAATAATACCCACGAATTTGAGTACCGGTTGGATAGCCAGGTGCCGGGCATCCAACAGGACAGCCCAGTTTATACCGGCAGCACTAATGCATACTTGTATCGCATTTCGACCGCCACGGCCGAGCCGCACTTAAAAACCGACGGCAAAATTCGGGACAGTTCACACGAGCGAGGCGCAGCAGCCGTCGCGCAATTTCTTCGTATGAGGAAGTTATGTGCTCGCGGCTTATGAGAATCGCGATACGTAAATGACGGTTGGGGCATTACATAAAATGGAAGTTTAATTGAAGCCAAACAATAATGCGATGTGCGCGAAACCATGCGGGTCAGGAATGGCATTCGTTATGTGTCTCTGCAGCTCTCACTCCCCCGCCCCCTCCTCATCCCGTTCCCTCGCCATCGCGCGTCTCTCCTCCGCAATATCCATCCCTGTCCCTCCCTCTTTCCCTCGTATTCCCTCATTCTCGTCTACTCGCGCGCGCGCGTCTCCATGTCGAACGTATTAAATTTCATATATCGCCTCTCCCTTCGCGAGGCTCACACTCCCACGATGCGCAATTGCTCGCATTCCCCGCAATCTAGAAATCTAGATCACTATTAATTTTATATCCTTCTCCTCTTACGATCCTCCTTCCCCACTTCTCCCACCCGTCGCTCCCTCCCCCTCTGCCGCCCCCGCCGCTTCGCCGGCGCTCCGAGCAGCCGGCGAGCTTGCACAATTGTGCATTAGCGAGATGTTGCTTTCCGAGATGCGGAGTAATCGTTACTAAAATCGTCGAAGGTTTATCTGATTTTCTTGAAACGCGCGGGAAATTGCGGCCTCTCCGACGATGCTTTCGTTATTACTTCGTAACGTAACCGGCCGCGCGGATCAGAGCGACGAGCGAACCGAATATAAAATCCGCCGTTTCGAACGATCGCCGGCAAAACCGTCGTACGTTCCGCTTAACGTCCGCAAATGAGACTGAGGGAATTCTCAAAGTATTCTATAAATACGAATTTCGAGGAGAACTCGCCGACGATGATTTCGTTACCCTCCTCCCTCTCTTCCTCGCTTCCTCCCCCTTCCACTTCTCCTGAACAACGTTTTAAATGTGTCGCAAACGCTCGGGAAAGTAGTGCGCAAAGTAACAAGTTTCCCATAAATCTCTGATTCGTTTCGACGACGAGAGTAACAATAATGCCTGCGCATTATGTTCTCTCCGTAACGGATACCGGAATGGAATTAGACGGTTCTCGGTGCACCTTTACGGGACGATAAGTTCTGGGAAATATAAGCTCCTTCGGGCGACGTCGAATCGAAGGGGATGTTCAGCGCGCGAGCGCGAGCGAAGTCGGAGACGAAGTAATTTCAACCATCTGGAGAGTCTTAATTAATGGGATATCTTACTGTTCCACTTCTTTCCGGTGCGCTGGTGTGCTAGCCGATTAAGCAAATATGTATCTTTCTCCCGGTCGCATGGCCGACGGAGTAATTACAATCGGTATTCGTTATCGCGCCACGCCCGAGTAGATGCCGCGCTCCGCACATAATTATTAAGTTTTCCTGGAGGTAATAAATACGTCGAAATTTATATCTGTGACCACGAGGCACGCCGAGGCGTTATACGCTGCTCGCTCGAATGCCGAGCGCGAAAACGAAATGAAATCAATGTATCGAGTTACTTAATTAGTCGCGGTTAATTGGATAACTGGTTTTAAATGCCTTGCCATTTAACAACGGCGCTCAAGGTAGCCGAAGGAAGTCGTTTTTATTGATAATCGCGCCAATATGTTATTCTGTATGAGAGGGCTCACCGTTGCGATATTCAAATGCCGCATTCGCTGTCTGCTGCATATAAATGTTAACGAGATAATCTCATTTTCGCCCTTTAATAATATGATTCTCCGTATTATAATTACGTCCTGTCGAAAGTATCTTTTCATTGTGGCGATTTATAAAGCGCGCTTAGGAATATTGAGTTATTTGTTAATAAACCACGTTGATCGTACGTAATGTCAACGAGAAAATGATATCAGATTGTCACAAAAGTTTTGTCGGTTTCTTGTATGTGTTTCTTTGCAGTTGATTTTCTACTAGTCTTTGATGGTCTTCGGTCTCAAATTTGTGATGAAAAAACTGACAGAACTTTTGTAACAATCTAATAAAATATCACAAATATCGTTAACGAAAAGTCTGAATTAATTTATATAAATGTTAAACAATTTAATCCGAGAAATGTGCGCCTTTCCCCAACATTTTCTCTTAATTCTGCCTAGTTTTGTTTCACACAAAAAGATCTGTAAACAAAACAAGCTCATGTCAGTACCATCGTTTTAATTTAAAAGATGGACCTGATTTCTGTGGAATGACATTTTACTTCATTCTTAACAATTCGAGCATTACACCGCGAGTTCTGTAAATAACGTTCAATTGTTACGTTTTAGTAGTTTACTAAACAAGGCACAAAATATAAAATAAAAGTTGGCAAGGAGAGTCGTGCTAATCGCGGAATTATATTATATCTTTGTCTCTATAAGATCCGCATGCGAGAGCAGCACATAATCAAAGAGAAAGAAAAGATGGATAACACATTATGGAGCAAAGAAGACGTGAAAAAAGGTGAAGAAAGGGGAAAGAGAGAGAGAGAGAGAGAGAGAGAGAAGGAAGAGACAGAGAGAATGAGAGAAGAGAGATAAGTGCTGAAAAGGGACGCATGCATGCATACAATGGTGCAGAAACGACCGTCCAGCCAAGGATGCATTTTATAGGTCCGATGCCTTTTATAGTCCGCAGGACTGCTGGCGGCTCTAAAGAGACTGCTGCGATGAGGAATCCCGTGCAATTAAACGCTTATTGCTTGCATATCTTCGAATCGATCCGCCACTAAAGTGAGTATTGGCTCTGGTAGTAAAAGCTCCTAGATAACCGACGCGACGTTGACCACCGACCGCGTGCCAATGTTCGGATTTCGAATAATGCGCGACAAAAGCTACAGTAGAGAAATATATTTCTCCAAAAAAGTGCATACATCACACTCTGGTGAACAAATTTGAATAGATGAAACATCAGATGTATGGTCGGTTTTCATTTGAAATAGGAAATATTGCGGATGCCAAGGAGAGGAAAGTATTGTATTTTACGTAAGAAAGATAGAGATACAGAGAGAAAGGGAAAGGGAGAGAGAGAGAGAGAGAGAGAGAAAGGGAGGTGAATTTGAACGATCTCGTGACTCGTAATTACGCTTTTCTTACATTACATTTATTAAATCTGATTAGATTTTCCACTCACGATAAGTCAAACCTGGTAATTGAGGGATTAATTTTAAGGTATGTTATGGTGTGAATGTGTTATGGTGCGAACATATATTAACAACGTAAAATCTATAATTGTATCTTTCTAACTAAATGCAATTTTAAAGAATGATTGATTTTAACGAACCCTTATCAGCATTATTAATTTATTAAGGTTAGAGTATTTTCTGTAGAAAAAAATATTCTGTTGTCGTTTAAACCCATTACTACTTGGCGGAGGATTGCAGGAATGAGAGCGGCCAAAAAGGACTGTAAATATTTTCCTAGCGGGCTGTTCTCGACGAAGTGGTTGATTTTATGATTTTATGGGTTTAATTTTATGAAGCTGTCGATTAGATTCGCGGTACCGCTTTTTACACTCGCTTCGCTTTTTATATTGGAAAAAAGGAAGTACTCTCGCACGGGCGCGCACATCTTCAGTTGACTTTACGAAGGTTCCATCGCGCGAGTCAATTCTCGCGAAGCCAATTGATCTCGCGCGTCGTCGCGAAATTACTAGCGCGTACGCCGTATGTAAACTAAACCACCGAATCACACCTGCCCATATTTGTACAAAACTCGGAGCGCGATATCCGAAAGCATTTGCACGAGGACGATGTGAGTTTTAAAAGCCCCATCTCGTTAAAACATTCCACGAAAGCGACATTCCGTGACGTCTTCATGAACGCAACGGTTACTTCGAAGTCGGACTGGTTTATGATTAAGCCAATTTAACGACCATACGTGGCGCAATGCAAAGCGTCCGCCTGAAAGTTGAAACAATTAAAACAATACGCGCTGACAATCTATATACCGCCAAGCTCCTTAATTTCCGCCGTTCTCTTTAGTGGCTCGCTCATCAAACAAGATGGTCATGGTGCGATTCGTTCCCCCCTCCTCCGGACAGGCAGCCGCGTCCACCTCTCAAACGTCCCACCGTGCCTTCCGAAGCTACGACTCGTCGAGCTTTAGTCAGCGCGGTGCTCATTGCTACATTACTAATTTCCGCCCTCGGCCTCGGCCGCTCGTATTGCCCGCGATACACGTACACGAAGCGATGCCATGAGCGCGATCAGGCGTGTACACCGTGCGAGCGTGTCGGTGGTGTCCGCGTGCGAGAGATAATGCGTCCACCTACAAACCAATCTATTAGGCGCCATCTCTCTGACTGCTCACTTACATCGGTCTGTCCGGCCCCGCCGTCTCTTCTCGTTGCTCGGTACCCCTTACCGCTCTTCATCATCGAGGCTCCTCTCGCCTACCGGAAGCGGACCGATGCCGGACACCCACGCGCGCGCGTGATCGCGTATCCGCGAGCGCGGATGAAGAATATGGACCGACCGGGGCCACCGGACCTGAGAGATATCTCTGGCGAACAGCGATTCAAAGGTAGAAAAATCTTCAAACGAGACACCTGCAGGATTTTCACGACAGGTGACGGAGATTGTTCGAAACGCTCGAAAACGCTTCCGGGTTTTGTACCCCGGCCGGTAAGGCCAGAGTTTCAGAAGAATTCGAACGAAGGAAGCGGAGAGAAATTTCGGAAATTTCACTCTCCGTTAATCGCAATATCCAATAGATATTTCACCCTAATATTTGGAAATCTTTTCTTCACTGTTTTTTATGTATTTTAATACCTGGTTCATTAGCCAAATATTAATTAAAGAAAAATTGTTTCGAGAAGCGGTGGAAAATTATGGGGAAATTGCTGTATCTGAGAGATATATTACGATCATTTATGGATAAAACGTATTGTGTCTATCGAAGGATTAAGAGAGTATTCTTATTTTAAACATCGTGTTGTAGGTGATTCTCAGAATTTCTTTTTTTCGGACAAACCATAAGACATACGATCCTGAAACCCCGCAGAAATACTCTCTCATGTTCGGGCTACATACAACAAATTCTACGCGTTATTACCCTCAATATGAATAAAATTATTTATAATTTTATCAACATTGAAAATAATAATGTGTAAGAATTATTGCGTGTAGTTAAAATATAGAGATATATTTACGTAAATCTTCCGAATGATATATCCTACAGTGTTTTCAAAAATAATTCCTAAAACTCTCACCCACCAAACAAAACGTTCCAAACGAGAGTGCGTCCTTAAGGGTGGAATTCAGCAAGAGAAGTCGATCGGAGTCTTCGTAATTTCGAGGTTTTTCTCTAATGTCTAATATTCTCCGAGCCAACGTGAACAAAGGGTACCTCAGATACGTTTGAATACGCGAGATTGAGGAATCGCTCGGCATATGTTTCCAGGAAAACGGCGCTCTGGTAATATCTATCGTTCCCATAAATTTCCTTCGGATCGGCAACGCACAGTAGGCATTTTGTCCTCTGTACGCGGCTCGATGAGAACCATGTTACGCGCTATTACACCACCGCCGGCCGAGAACGGCTTCGAAGAAGGATACTATTCGCGAATGTGTCGTCGCGTCATCGTATCATCTAATAACGAACATCCGAGTCGACCCGTTGACCGAATGTAGTCCGTCAATGATGCGTCGGAGTGTGAGCCGTTGAAATTCATTATTCTCAATTCTCGTAAACAGGCAGTTATAAATTATTCAGGCCGAATGCCCCGCCACGTTGGGATGACCTAAGCGGTCGGATAGCCGCTAACTGCCGGTAAATTAGCCAATTGAGGACTTCGAGTATCCGCGGATATCTTATTACACACTTGGCAGCTTACAGCCATGGCGCCCGTGTGCTGTATCTTCGTCCATGTGATACACATAATCCTCCTCTTCCTCCGCGCATCAACGAGTTTGTCTCGTGCACTTAAGGTCGCGACTTTATTGCGAATCGTCGCAATGAATGTAACGACGATAGGGCGATAAATAATCATTTTCATAGTTAAAAACTAAATGAATATACGACTAAAGGGATATTTCGTGTACATCGGAAATGCAATTAAATATTACGAACGTGTCACTCATATTGCAATAAAAAAAAATACTTCTTTCCACAATATACCTGATCCTCTCTCTCTCTCATCTTTCGAGCTCGCTACTGTCTCTGCCATGAGCAAGTGGATTTACCTCGTAAATCGTAATATATTAAGCAAGACGGGACACGCGAGAACGAGCGTCGCGACCCGACTCGCAGGTGAACACGAAAATAATTAACTGCCGGATCCGGAGAGGCGGTCTAGAAGCAGGTCCGTGAGAACGTCTCGCGGAGAACGATTTCAAAAAAAGACACCTCCGCGATGACGATTCGTCCACCGAGCGGCGGCGGTGACGGCGGTTCGTGAAATCAGTAAGCAAATTTATTCTCCCGTAGACCAACGCCTCTCGACCGCGTCCGGCCGTGTCATTACACCCTTTCACGATCCTCGTTAGCAAGGATTCGCGATCCGCATGCGTAAAGCACGGATCCTGTAATAAGACGGACACGTAGCCAACCGCGTCGTAGTCGGCGACGGCAACGACTAGAGATCCTAGAATCGCTGAATACGAGCACAAGTACACGCGCACTTTCTTCGTACCGATCGTTACCGTTACCGTCTCGGCGTAATCCTTGTCGAATGCGGCATTATTCTCCCGTTTCGGCGATTCTTTTATTCAGAGTCGACGGAAGTAACAGAGCTAAACTCGTATTTTCTGTGGATTATCCTCATGTTCGTGATAACGCCATCAGTATTTACTAGTGCTGTCAATTTCGATTACTCGCGTGTTCATCTTTCAATGACTGAATAATGTAAATGGAAATTGAAATCGGACGATTTTGTCTTTCGTTGTTCCAAAGTATTATATGTAATAATCACGTTGCTAATACCGAAATAATTTGAAGAGTAGACCAAGTTCTCAGGCACTCGGGAAATACCTGAAAAAAACCCGAGCTGATGCTTAGATATTCGGATATAGCATCCGATTATTCGGATTCCTGAATATGGATTATCAATTCAAAATATACTTCTGTAATTTATTCAACGCGAAAGTACTTCTCGTGTCTCGTGAGAATGAGACACGTCGTTCCTGATAAGAGCGCAAAAAACGTGCAAGTAATGTAATAATTTAATAGACGTAGACATTTCTTTTAATTACTCTTAAGACCCTACAGGATAGAACATTCGCGATCCTCCGGCTAGAAAAACTTCCCTCCGTTTTCTCTCGTTCCGCGGCAATTTTACCGCGCGCGCATAGACTTAAATTGAAGCAGTTGCTCTCCGTAAGTGAGTGACTAAGGAAGAGGAAGGACTTGTCCTTTCTTGAACATCCTCGGCTGGGAATCGCAGCGCGAAATGAACTCGAGCATAACACATCCTTGTGTATCGTCGGACAGATGGTCGCCGCTTAACTCGAAGCGACGACGGATCTTGGTGTAAACCTGCGAGGCGGCCATTATCGTAGCTCAAAACCACGAACGCGACGCGACAAATCAAATCTCCGCGCTAAGCGACTGAAAACAGGACGAATAGTCGAAAACGGTTGGAAAAGGGGAGGACTGGGGGGGGGGNCGGGGGGGGGGGGGGAAGCCGGGAGAGACACACTCTCTCGCGAGAAATCGTGATACAGAATGCAACTGGAATTTCACCGGACGCGCGGCACTTCTCCACGAGCCATTGAACAGCCATCACCGCGTCGCGATGTTCAATGAGCGGACAGTCGAGCGCGCGAGGACTTCCGTTTTAATACACGCTCGACAAAACGGGCGGGCTTGCGCACACGCACGCGACGCTTCAAAGGTAATCTTGATTTGCCGCAAGTCGGGGGGTCCTTCATCGTGGTATGATTTTCCCCAAGCCATTTAACGAATTAACGACGAAGCTTAAAAGCTTCATCATGCGCGTACCGCGCTTCGAAAGAAACTTCACATCGCTTTATTATCTCGCATTCTTTCAGCGAGGTGAGGATCATTAATTTTCCCTACCCAACTTGTCCGGAAAGTCACGGGTATGATGTTGGTTTCCTTTGTTGTAAGATATCGACGTAATAAATTGATTAGAAAGGGCTCTCGTTTATCCTCGAGTGATACCGAATAAAAATGTTTATGTATGATCGTTCCTTGTATTTGAAATATCAGCGAAACCTCACGAAGCGACGTTCCACGTTGTTCCAGCCGAGCGGCACGCGAATTTCTCGCACTCGGTCGGTGCCTCTAACGCGCGATCCAGCAACGCGAATATTATTATTAATGAGCGCGACGGCCGGGAATGTGCGTTAAAAGGTACAACGCGCCGTATGACAGATAAGCGAAAGCCAAACTCGCAAAAGCCGGCGCAGTTCAGAAGCGACGTTGCGCTCCTCCTTACGCGCACCCTCTGCATCCGCACAACGCCCCCTGCTATATTCTGTTTATCACGTTATGTTTCTGTAATATGTTGTAACGACGGCCGAGTGGCCGACACGAGCCTGGGCTTAAACGTACGATCTACGGCCGACTTTTCTCGGCGGAAAGCCGGATAACGACTTCCAAGACAGTCATGACGCCGTAGCGACACCCGACGCTTTTAACCTGCCGGAATAATAATAACCGAGCGGTAATCGCGCTTAATGCCCGCTGAGGACACATGGGGTAAAAAGAGACACCCTTCTCTGCGCGTACGCGCGCGATGCCGATGAAAAATGAAATTGGCCGATCGGACGTATTTTTTTACGATCACACGAGGAAATATTCGTCCGGCTATTTTCGCGCGTCATATCACGAAGTCGAGGAAAAAGTCGATCGGTGAAAATGGAAAAGATAGGATCAATTGTCCCTCTTTTGAAGAATTTGCTCGTCGCTTTTCCGATAGCGCGCACGCGCGGGATCTCTTGAAAAATATATTGATTAAATTTACAAGGTTCACAATGCCGCTCGAGCGTCAATTTTTAGTATTTAGCCTGGTAAATATAGAAATATAGCCTTTGCAGTTGGAAGATAATAAGATTTTATAACTTAAAACGACATCTCGATTAGACATTAACTTAAAATATCACACGCTACACCAAATTGTACTATATAGCAGTTACAAAATGAAAATGAACCGGTTTTAATTTTCCGATGTATAATTTAATATCATCGTCTTATCCCTTTCGATGTGATATATATATATATATATATATATATATATATATATATATATACAATAATAATTCAATCTTAATACTGCCCGTATGAGAAATCCGATAAATGCGAAGTAAATTAAACTAACGATGTTAATTCAGATTCTGTAATTTGATATTTCCAACCGTTGTTTATGCAACACAGAAATTATACGGTAAGTTTATATAATGACAGTATATATTATTTTGGTCGTTAGAAGCACGTCGGACTCGTAAAGATCATTGAACCATTCGATTAACCTAGACTCGCGATTATGGCTCGTCCGTGAAACACCCGGCGCGAAATGAGAAAGAAGTGTTCGCACGAGGGAAAAAAAAGATATTTCACCGCAAGCCCGTCTCCCGTTTGTGCTGTCTTACGCGCGTCGTCCATTTCGATACTCATCAGCGATTGTCCGGCCGTCGACTATCGGTCGACAGCACGGACACGCTGTTTACGCACTACGCCGCAGGTTTCCGGTGAAATCATCGCGCGAACCGTCTCGGTGGCGGCGCGAACAATCGCGCGACCATAGTTAATACGGTCGAACGAAGTTTCATGGCGGTGAGCGGCTAATGTCCCAGCCGGGCACTGTCGCCTCGATTAAGGAGCGAGCGACGAGGACACGCGAACAACGAACGAAGACGCCGCCGAGATCAAGAGGAAGCAAGAAACCGAGAGAAAGAGGTAGAGGGAGAAAGAGAGTGTGTGCGTGCGCGACGTTGAACCTTCCAATGAGGCAGACGAATAAAAAGTTGCGCTTCTTTCCCTAAGACAGAAAAAAAAATGGAGAACGCGTATGTAAGGTGGGAGAAGATGTAATCACGAAGGAATACGTTTCCCAGATCGTAGCTGCCATGATTAATGTGGTCTGGAACAGAGCAGTGGTATCGATATCTGGGGATCCAGGGGTACCCGAGTGTTTCATATATTACCCGCGTACTCAGCTATTCAGATGTATTGCAAATTACTTGGGAACTTTGAGTAATTAAAGTACATTGCCTTAAAAAAGCAAAAAACTAAATCAGTTAACGCAAAATGCAACTCCTGTGCGAAAATCCAACAGATATAATGTGGACATTAACTGCAATTTTTGACTCCTGATATCAGGACGGTGTTCGCGAAGATGAGTATCTAGTAGATAATTACCGAAATATAAAATCGCCCGATTTAAACTGTCAACATTAAGACAAATGTGTATAGATAGAAATATTACGACATCAATATTAACGTAAACTTTCAATTTTGGGTTTTCAATGAAGAAAGAGCGGGTGGGGAAATTTTGTATCGTTCCGCTTGCCTCTACTAGGAGGCTACGGAAATGTTTGCAGTTTCAGGAGCTATTTGGTTCATTGTCCGTCCTCTGCGCGTGAAAATGGGCGTGATTTATAGAGGCCGGAAAGAGCGGTTACTTACGAAAAACAGTTATAAAAATCAAGAATCCGCCATGCGTGCCGGTATACGATGACCGAGGACGACGACGCGACGCACACGGGGCCGCTCGGTCCCTCGACGGCGTCGTCGTCGTCGTGTCGTCGTCGTGGTCGTCGTTGTCGTCGGCGTCGGGACGTGACGGTTCGCATAATCGTGACGGACGTGATAATCGCCGAGACGCGCCGTCGTCACACCTCGTGCGTCGCTCGAGCTGAGCGCTCACTTACAATTATCAGCTGGACGACGCCTGCTGCGCGCGCTTTCCCGGCGCCCACGTCGGCACCGTGATCCAGACAATGGTCAGAGATGCACGATCGCCGGATGGAAATTGGAGTTTCGATTTAATAGAACATGATAATGGTTGCCTTCGAAATAGGACATGCGAGGAATAAGCGGAGGTAGACCGAGAGTTGCAATTAACAATTCTCGTGATCTTCATCGCGATTTCAAGCTACACATTTTCTCGAACGTGCATGCATTTTTTAAAATCAACATCGTCGAAGCTCTACATGAACACTTTAAGTATTCGAGCAGTCTGATACTTACTGCTCGGGTAAGCGATTACTCGGGAATACTACTTGGCCGTGCGAATCTTTCGAATATTTGTCGAATATTCTATTGTCTCGCAGATTACTTGGATGCTCGAAGACCGTGATTAGCGTAACATAATATTTTAGAAAACCAAACGACAAAGTCGGCTGCTACGAAAATCGATGATAGATGACTTTATGCGAGTATCATTCGCGATTCTTGACTCCGGATATCCAAAAATCCGGGCTAACACAAAGTCTAGACGTATGTCATTAACATGATGTAATGAAAGAATGTTTTATAAAAGGATTAGAGCACAATTTGGGGACAAACCGGGGCTACGAAAGCACGAGAGCGTCGCGCCGCGCTCGAGTGTGCTTCAGCGTCGTCGTCGTCGCAGCTCGCAAGAGCCGCGCATACCATATCTAATAGTGAAATAACTCAAATAATTCAAAAGGAGTTATGCGAATGCCTTATCGTCCTGACGCTTTGAATTACCCGCCCCGGCGATGCGCAGGAAGGATGAAGGCGGCGGCGGTGAAGGAGCTCGCTCCGGTGGTGGGAACGTATTTTTAGAATGATCTATGTCTTCGTTTGATTCCGAAGATTGCGCTCTCCCGGGACCAACGAGTGTCTTAACGGGATCTGGTTACGGACCTGACGGCGCGTGTTTTCGGATTCCTGTAGGTCGGCTTCGTCCTGGGACAGACGTGTTATCGGCACGACGAATCTACCTTCTCGCCTCTCGCTTCTTTTCGTTCAACACGCTGACAGGAAGGCCCGTTAGATTCATGCCGATCTAGATTGCTGGAGGTCCTTCTTCTCCCCTGATCCACCTCACCTTCCGCTCTTTGCCATTTTCCGCGTTAAATCGTTCCCCGGGCATACGTGTTTCTTATCCATCAGCCGCGCGCGATGTTTCCGGACACGTAAAATCGGCGAAGCTCCTTACGACGGGATAACTTACGCGATTCGTACGTTAGAATTTGAGAATTGGTTAGCGCGTAAATCCGTCATGTAAAATGTACAAAATGAAGGATCTCATTGAACACCGTCCTCTGTAATCAGAGCATTGACTCGAAACGTAATTATCACAATCGTTATTATATTCCCAATTTCGGTGGAGACACAAGTGAGTTTCGGGATTGATTACGCTCCGGAAGAATAAAGATTTTCGTCTGATATGTCTGCCACTGATATTCACGTCACTTTTAATCGAATCTTTGAGACGGGCTTGAATGTGGAATCGGGTGATTAATGAGAATTAACGTGACAGACCGAATTAAATTAGGAACATTGATTAAAAGGTGCCAGCGACTCCGAAATTATTCTGGGAAGAGATTACGAAAAGATCGTCATGTATTGCTGTGCAAAATACGATAAGTATTATCGGAGAGATAAATTAAAATGTTCAAAGAGCCATAATTTTCACGTTTTACCGGGATGTGAGACTGCAAATTAAATTAGAGGAGAACACTTAAATCTCAATGTAAAAATGCAATTAATTATACAAATGCAGGATACGAAAATTTCCAGTCATCCAGTGAACTAAACGATTTGTAAATCTGATTATGACTTGTTATTTCCGCGGATGAAAAGCTTCTTATATATTTTCATCATATTTACGAGTCTTGTCGCGTGTCTCCTTTATAATCCTCACTATATAATTTTGAAGCCGTCTCCTCGCTGTTGCGGACTTTCAATTGTTGCGGAAACTTTCAATTATCATTCAATTATGCGAAGCGTACTTAGTCGACGGGCTGTTTTGTCGAGTGAACTGTTAGAATCAAGGAGGAAACCTATGCTTCTCGTAGGGAACGTTGGTAAGACCGCGCCTGGGCGAATCATCGCCCAAGATTTCAAGTAGATCCTCAGTAGATTGGACTTCGAGTCGACTCGCACGCGAAGCATCATCCCTCGCAAATTATCCCGCGAGAGTTCCACTCGGTGGGCATATGTACACACACAACCGTCCACCCACTATCCGACACACACACGCTTGCCACACAAAGCCACGGTGCAGTCACGGCGTGCCACGGCGACCAAGTAGAAGGTAAAAGGAGGAGGTCCGCACGAATGCGAGGAAAAAGGCAAAAGGAAAATAAGAAAACGAAGCAACGCGCCGCCGCGCGTCTTGCACGACGTGCCACGATCAAGATCGCAAGATCTAACCGGCGGGCATGGTGCTCATTCGACGTGCTATATTTATCGGTGATCTTACCGAGTTTTCCGACCCCTACCGGCCACAGAGATATCCGTGCGGAGCACACCGCCTCGATATTGCGATCCTCCCCACGCAGACACGCGAATGCGCAAAACACACACACACGCATATACACTTACGCAATTATATTTATAATACGAGGAGAAGAAGAGAGAGGATAGGGACTCACACGCGCGAAAACAATGCGTGCATGAGCGCCTCCTCATCGTGTTGTTGTGCGTGAGCAAGCGCGGGTGCATGATTCCGAAGGATGCGCGCCCTACGTGCAAGAGAATGCTCATTAAAGCTTATCAATAATTACGTTTCTATATTTATCATATAATAAGCCGGCCTATCTCGCTATTAAGTGGCGATCCTTGGCGGCTGTGAGGTATACGAGCCACGTAGGGACATGGTCTACTTAGCTCAGTTTACCGAGCAATACGAATGCTCAAATTGCATTTCCGAACTCCTCATACAGAACATTGTCCCGTCGTTACTCGTATCGTTCTCTCGTACGCGTTTGTCGAAATTGACAGTCGCCTTCTTCGCGTTTTGCGGTCGCAACCGCAATTCGTGGCGATGCAACAGCGTAAAATGTATTCAATCTTCCACATGCAGCCGACAGTTTATTCTAGATCTATGCGATATCTGCTTTGAAATGAAGTGCGGTTACGCAAGGAAAAATTCATCTAAATTGTATGAATATTTTTTTCTACCCTCTCCTTTCTCCTCGATTTTATATTTATGTAACTTTTTATTTCCCGCGATATTATATAAACACACGCGCACAGACCTATGAGTCGGATGTTTAATAGCGCATGTTAGTAATAAATATGAGAAAGCGCGTTCGATTGCTCTATCTGGCGATGCACGGTTTAAAAAACTCACGCCTGAATGCGAGGCCCCGATTTGCGAGGAAGCACGCGAGCTTTTTCAGCGGGTGAATAATAATTATGGCGAATCAACCGAGCGTACTATAAAATATAATGCTCGTGATGAACCAACATTGTAAGATTGTAATGGGTAGCAGTAATAACTGGCACTAACGGAACACACTTGCCGGGGAGATAGTAATCGTATACGTGCTATTTTAATCGAGATCCGCGTACCAATGATTTACGTTGTTGTCTACCCATCATTTCCCTCCTCACGCATTACGCATTTATCGGCGCACTCATCGCCATGAGAAGATTTTGGCATTAATTATGCGCGCTAATGTAAATTTCACCTGATTGGTAACGTCAGACTGCTTTTGCACTCAATCTCCCTATAAACACGCAGTCACTGACACACATACCCCACGAACGGTGTGATATATAATGCGTAAAATACGTTTCCACGAATTCCACGGGTTTCTTTCGTTAGAATCGTTCACGCTATATCCTCCGATAATTACGAATCGCATCTTCACGGGACGTGTAAGAGATAAGACACTTTGCGAGAGATTCGAAGGAGAAAATTGTTCGTATCTATGTTCGTTGAGCGAGCGGATGGAAGTTTGGTAAAAATCTCTCCTGATCGATCGAATTCTGATTTTCCAAGCTAATTATCCCGTTTCGACGTGAAAACGACGTTAATGGCCGTCGAGACAGGCTTTTCTAAGGGGACGCGATCCTCCTCCTCCCTGCCATGACTAGCTCCTCCGCACGACTTGGTGCGACGTAGACGAGATGATAGAAGAAGGATGGGAGGGAAGGAAGAAGGAAGGTGGCGAGAGCTGTTTCGCCCGGTATATTAATTTAATTCTTTGGATACCCGATAGATGGTGGGAGGAAAGTGGCGGGGGTGGGTCTCGCCCAGTTTGAATATTCATAGGAAAGAGGGAATAGAGATCGGGTGTAATAGAATTTAAATTAAGGAAGGGAGGTCGGCTGAAACTGTATGGAGAGTTCCATAATATGATAATGCGCGTTCTATCGATATATTTCTACAGCCGCCCCGTCGGGAGCTCGAAAATAGCTCGAGAAATTGTCGTTCCGTTGATTGACCCCTGGCACCGAATACCGCCGCTCGTGATCGTCCCTCTCCCATTTGTCGCACCATCTACCGTTATAATTGCGCATGAGGTTTGTAAACAGTTTGTTGTGCGTCCACCGGAGGAATTTTTGCGAGACCTTCGCTCCGGATTCTACCGACTATTCGATTATTTTTTTCAGTAATATTCGAGTACCTGAGTGCTCGAAATATAAAATAATATCTATTTGCGTATAATATCTATTTGCCATTATTCTGATTTTCGCATCAACTGACTGTCCTTTGTTTTCTTAAGATACGATCTACACTAATCACGATATTCGAGTAATTTTCGAAATAACTAGACAGAAAAAAAAAACACGGGAATCCAAATTTTCAGATACGTGAACGGACTAAGTAGACATAAATGCTAGACTCAAGTAAATAATTACTCCAATACTCCTTAGCAAATTTTTACTCGGATTAAGTAAATATTATTTGAATGTAGCACTTCTTTCTACATTCAAGTAATATTTACTTGATGCAAGTAAAACTTTTTTTACCAATCCGTAATATCTTAAAATTTGGGTCCCCGCGTATTCGGATATTGACATCGCCATTTCATTTTCATAGTTGCACTTTCTAGCCCAGCTCGCCGCAGAATATTATCTATTATTTCTACCGAGTTGATGGTATTTCGACAACAACACAGTGCGCAAGAGGCTTATTTCATAAGTGCAAGACCAAAACGTCTAGCGCGAGGATCTGGTGGCACGGGGAACTTTTAATACGGCTTTGAAGTTAAAGTCCACCTTTACCACCTTGAATCTCTTACTTTTGACCTTTTCCACCGACAAGAATCTTCCTCTGATTCCCCGCCATCTCCTGCCGTTCGTAACGCTTTTCACCCTCCCGCCCGCCACCCCTGCGGCGTCAGAGTCCTTCGCTCGTTCGCTCGAGACGTCTCTAATCGTAATCGTCGTGGAGTGTTAATGTTCCCGTTAACTCGGCTGAGGTGTTTAACCTTGTTAACTCGCGCTTGTGCACGGCGCCATACGAACACGCATCTCCACTTCTTGGATACACGGCTACGTAGGCAGGCAGGTAGGTAATCGGTATGCCTGTGTCGTCTCTGAGCGTCTTTCCAACCTCACTCTCACCCTCTTAGAAAAATTGCACATAATTGCCGACAGCGTGAGCTCTAGCGCACGTAGCGATCTACTAACATACACTCCGAGACAATATCTTGAAAAATTCTAATCAGACTTGATCGACCTCTCCCGTCGAAACACTCCAAGTCACACGTTCTTCATGAACACGCTTTCGAGATATCGCGGTAGACAGAGATAGATATCCAGAGATGTGTGTGGAAATTGTGCGACATAAATTAATGTATTTTCTCAAATTCAAAAGTTCTTCAATTAACAGACTGCAAAAGTCCGAGTCATCATGATATATATATATATATATATATATATATATATATAATATATATATAAGGACTTCGTGAAAATACATATTGTGCCGTTGCAGCTTTTGCGACCGATGTCGCCTCCGTCCGTGACACAGGTAAGTAACTCAAGCGGGAAGTACCTATATCGTGCGGAAAAGTGACTACGAAGTTTACCTCGAAGCGACAATCAGTTAAACAGTTTCCTGCGCACCGCGCTCGCCGTCGTCGCCGGTCGTGTTCGCCCCTGAACCCCGAGTATACGCAATCGCGGCGAACTCAGAAGTATACGAAGAAGGTGGGGTAGATTGGCGTCGCGGATAAGCGAAATAAAAGTTATACTCCTTATTGTTCGCGGCAGCTTCTAATTACGCACATGAGCCGTGGTACGTACGCGCACCGGTAAGCGCGCGAGCGTTGGTGCGCGTACCTCGTGCGGTATCTCGAACATTGCTTCGCTTTTTAGATTCGCCCTCGCACATTTCCTCGTACGCGCGCGCACGTTGCCTACGTTGCATCGCCGATGTGCCGCTTCGGGAATTTACGCGCAAGTCGTTAAGCCGAACTTTAACGTCGCCGCGAGGCACGTAAAGCGAAATTCGATGGCTTATTTCAGGTTATATTTGCTGCAATCGCGCATTATACGCTTCCTTTTTACCGTCAGCGAATTATCGCTTCGTCGATGTTGCGAGCAATGATTATGTCGGTTTCTCGCTCTTATATAAAATACACGGGAAAATGTGCCGAATTCGAGTAAATAATTTCTTCAGTATGCCTTAGCAAATTTTCACTCGGGTTAGGTAAATTTCACGCGAATCAAGTAAATATTTTACTCGGATCAAATAAATAGCACTTGATCTAAGTAAGCATTTTTTTAAAGGAGTATTGGAGTAATTATATTTATTTAAATTTAGCGCTATTATTATGTAGAACAACGTAGACGCACGCTAGGCGCGCTATTCGGGCTATTTTTATCCGGAAAAAATCTTAGCTCGTGTAATTAAATAGACATCAGACTAAAGTTCTCTATCAGAATAGAAACCTACTTCTCTCTTCTTCGTCCCCTTCGATATTTTAATTTTTTATCTTCATTAGCTTGCAAACTGATGGCCGCCAATCACCACTGCGGCAAAGAGATTTCAACATTTCGATATTTCGAAATATTTCATAACACGCTTCTTTTAGAGAAGAATTTTACTTTCTGCCTTCGTGTAAATTTTACTACCGCAACCCAGTCGCGTACGTCATTACAAATAAGGGTAACTACGGTTGTTTCTCCGTGAAATAATAAACTTCGAGTACGAAGGTCTCGCTACCGATAAAGACGCTACCGGGGACGGCGTGCGTCCGTCGTTGTCGTACTAAAATCTGCTTCACGGCACGGAGATAAAAAACGGCACGGTGATGCATCTCCGTGCGGCCGGTCGCATGCTCGGGCTCGAGTTAAGCTCGTTATCGGATGCAGATCGGAGAAGCGCGTGCGGCTCGGAGGTGGAGGTAGAGAGAGAGAGAGAGAGAAGAGACTCTCGCTGGTGAAACGGGCGTACCGAATCCTATGACGTCCCTGAGACGTTTCCACGGAGGCTCCGAGATGATTTACCGGGCCTCATCATAAAACGGTACCGCCGTTCCATGCACGGGAGACACAAGAGGACGCTGATTATCGCTGGAGATTGTTCGCACAAAGGGGACCTCTCCGCGTAGCCGGAAAGGCCCCCGAGATTTAGATATTTACGCAAGGAAAGAGGGCAACGGACGAGTCCGTGTCGCGACTCCGCGATCAGGTTTATTGTTGAAGGATCAAGACGCGGGATGGACCCTAAATCAAGCGGAACGAACCCGGCGATCCTGGGCACCATTCTGCGCCGGTGAAATAAGAGCACGCCGAGGCGACGTGCTTTAATCAAATTTCAAGAACGCCTTCGGAGCTCACCGCCTGCACACTTTCGCACGTGCCGAGAAGACGTCGGTCTGAGCGAACAACGAGACCGACGTCGTTCGACTGTTTGGCTTCGCAGCGGCGGGAATATGAAGTACAAACGACGCGAGACAAATTCGGCGCGATTCGGCGGTCCTCCCGCGGTAGGAACTTATTCTCGCGCGAGGCGAAAAATGATCATTCGTCGGGACGATTTATTCCTGTCGGCGAGTCAATCACGCGCGAATTCGTACGTCCGACTTACCGAAGTTCGTACGAGCGCCGTAAGTCAAGACGCAGGCAGCCAGCCAAGAATCGTTCGGAGCGTCGTTGTGCAAATACCGGGGGAGGGAAACGGTAGAATCGGTAGTGAGGTGGAACGCGCGAGGGGGATGCGAACAACGTGGAGCCGACCGAGACGATAGCGGGATCCCAGGTCGGGCACGAATCGCAAAACCCGGGAGCATTAGCGTTATTTTAATCAGGAAATATAATGATCATCGTAGTCGTCTCGCGGAGAGAAACCCGGCGAGAGGTGGGACGGAGCGAACGGGGGTAGAAGGAAGGGTGGTTCCGATGGCGTAGCTCGCGAACGCAGGTTGCCGCGCATTTGTTACGGGCCGATAGCAATTGTTTCCCCTATCTACGAGTTCCACTGCGACACTGCAGCCCACCCGTTTGGTTGGCTGCGCTGCTGCCTGGTCGGGTTGCAGTGTATACGTGAATGCGTATACAACGTGTACCTGCTTACTGTGTACTCCGTCTAGAATGGGAAAGAGCGAGAGAGGAAGAGTGGTCTTATGTAAGCGCGCCCCGACGTTGGGTATAGATTGTATTCTATCGGTACATACGGTAATGCTGCCCCGGCATTGGTACAGGCTGACTCCAAAACTGCGATTACTTCCGAAAAGACACGGCTCTGACCTAATTCCGCCGGCGACGAGTTTCGCAGCGCGCACCTCACGTCGCTCGAATTCACTTCGTATTCCCCCCGTATTGCATCGCGGCCGGAGGTGGTTTTCGCGAAAGAACGCGTTCCGCCCGACGAAGGGAGATTCGCGCGACGCCGATAATCTCTATATAAACATAGCTGTAACGAGCGTCGGGAAATCGCGTGCGGCCGAGCGCGGTTCGTGCGCGACCACCGGAGGGGCTGGGATCGTACGTTGGCCGAACGATAGTCACGTCTACGGGACTTTAATCGTGCATAGACGCGAGGCTGATGATACTTGTCAAAAAAGACGAACGGGGGACCGGTCGAAGCGCGGAGCTTTCAAGCCGATCACGCGACTCTGTCGGCGGCGTCCTACTTGGCCGCGTACGATAAAAAATCGCATCGGAATCATCGTTTTGTCGTTTTGATCGACAGGACTAATTGCTCCCCGGCTTTTTTCGCCGTAACCTAAATCCCGAGGATCGATCCTCCTTCGTCGCTCCCAGCCGGTGTCTCGACGACGCTGCCTGCCTGCCGTTAATTACAGAGACTCGCGTATCCATATTCACGTGATCACCGGAAGGCGGCGGATTCGTTCTGGATAAGACTGCGCGCGGCGTGTGTCTGCCGCGAGATTGAGTTCGACTCATCTCGAAATGCTTGTAGCGACTATCCTATTCGTACATAGTTGAGTAGCGCGGCGGCGGCGGGTACATAGATAGGGGAGACGGGAGGCGGCAGGGAGACAGAAGAGAGAAGTGAAGAGAAAAGGGAGGACGGGGGTGGACCCATGTACGCCGTGTATCTATTTGCAGACACAGATAAACACGGATAGAACCAACACCCCGATACACCCCGGGACAGAGCGAGAGTGTTCTTATAGTGGAACTTATTGATCCAACAAAACTCATTTCAAGATACAGTGCGAAGTCTCCAAGATACTGCTCTCCTACTACTCTCTCTCTCTCTCCCCCGTCCCACCTCGCCCCGTACCTTTCCACTCCACCCGATTTCCCTCCCGCCGCGACCCTCTCTTCGTCCACCGCCCTCTCACCGTTCGACGCCCCATCCGTACGACGGCTCTGCTCTCACTCCCGTATCGTACATCCAAGACGTTCCTTATACATATAAGTACGTCTATATACGCGGGACGATTAATGCGTGTGCAGAAATGCAGATAAGATCTCGCGGAACGAACCGACGTTCTTTCCAGCTACATCGATCCGTCCGGCAAGTTTCCCGACTAATGATAATTGAGCTTCGGATTACTTGTTGATACGGAGAGATTTGATTTGACGGGTTCGAAGAAGCAGCGGGTGTAATTGGATTTCGTTCGATTGAAATTTGTCATTAACCGCGTGTTGCACGCGTTCTCCCTTCGGTTCGTCTTCGCGAGATGCATGGATTCGTTTAAGATCTCCTAAGGGGAAAAGTTAATAATCTGACTCAACGCGTGACCTTGTACTCCGGCGCCTTCTCTCGGCTTTCACCTTTCCTCGCCAACCTCTCGCCCAAAATCCAAAGTTTCCTCGAGCAACTCGACACTGGAAGCAATTTTGGCGTCGACTAACCCCCTCTACTTCACCCGCTCATTCACCTAGCCCTCCGCCGAGTAGTAAAGGAAAGTGCATAAAGTTGTAGAGTGTCGCTGCTCGCCTGCATTGCTCGCTTCTCGCTCGCATCAAGAGAAAACAATTCTAGCCCTCGTTCTCCGCTCACCACCTCGATATTTTTGACACACCTTCTTTTTTGCACTTCTCGATACGGAAAATTCTCCTCGCGTCGATGCTTCTCTGTTCAAAACCCGAATGCGCGCGAGCGAACATAAATAAGCGCAGGCACGCAGGCCTTTTTTATCCGCGTTTCATAAAGCACTTCATTCTCGGCGCGCGTTTTTTCATCGTCCATTATTTGTCACACGACGGAGTCTTTTGCGCATCTTCGCCCCACACACGCGTGAGGAATAATATTTGAATCAACGTTGAACGAGCAAACAAATGAAGAAACTTACGATTGCGTAAAACTGTAAAGTGTCTGCGGTTTGTTTGTCGGCGGGAGCATTTCGAGGCAAAGGCCTAGAGAAAGAAGGAGCGGAAGTGAGACGGTGCGAGGCGGCGGCGGCGAGAAAGAGGGCGGAAGGGTGTCGGGGGTTGCGAGAAGGACGACGGCGAGAGGAGACCGAGGAAAGGGGGTTTAGGTAGGTGAGTCGCGAAGGATGGGCAAGAGGTTGCGCGGGGGGAGGTAGGTGGTAAAGCCGGAGGAGGAGACGGAGGAGGAGAAGGTTGGAAAGGGGTGGAAGGGGTGGAAGGCCACGAATGTCGGAGGGAAAAGAGGGAAAGAGGATGGAGCAGGCGGGCGAGAGGAACGTCGGGAGAGGGAAGGAGGAGAGTGAGTCGGAGGAGATAGATGTATGTAGGAGGGCCGCTCGATACAGCCCCAGCAACCCCCTCCTCCTCCACCTCCTCCCGAAGCCAAGCATCGCATCGCGAGGTTAAAGTGAGAAAAGTCAACTCCAGTCACTCGGCGAGTCCTTCCGCGCTGGAACATCGGGGAGTCAGGTGACCAGGTAGCATTGCCTGAGGAGCGGCTTAAGGATCGCCCGTCTACAGGACAGCTCGTTTGTCGTTGTCTAAGGAACTTTTCCCTCGCGTCTTTTCGTGCACCTTATTGATCTCCTCAAAGCTATTATCGTATCGCGACCAGATGACAGTCAACACGTGGAAGGTACGCGGTAACACAGTCACGACGCGACACGGTGAAGCGAGATCGTTACTCCAGCTGCCCTGACACGGTATCTTGCGGCCGAAAATCTGCACGTTCAAAATTGAGAAAACAGCGCGTGCTAATAGTCGCCGTCGTCGTCGCCCTCGCGCATTCAGCGGGAATACGAATAGCTAGTAGCTACTACCAGCGGCGCAACCTTCTCCGTCGGTGCAGCCCGCCGCCACTTATCGAGAGACTTTTAAACCCACTTTCCCGAGTTGGCTGGCTTTCAAAATTCGAGTCGAGAGGCGTGCTTGTGCTGGCAGGGGCCTGCCAGCCGGAGACCTGCTGGCTTGTCACTTGGCTGGTTATCCAGGCACTTCCATGCCCGGCCACGCGGATACGAGTGCATAAACATACGAGCGAGCGCCATCCTAGCTAAAGAGTACCTTTATCTCTAGCGAGCCGCTTCCACCCACCGCCTCTCTCCACCCCCTAGCTGTACCTTTCACCCACCCGTTCTCTTTCCCTCTGCCCTCCTATTTTTCTCTTTCTCTACCCTCCCTTACGCCACCACTCTTCCTCTCTCACCCTGTTTTCCTCTCTCTCTCTCTCCCTGCATGGAACCACCATTCTCCTCGTGTGACGCTGCCGGCGTTCATGGGAGGCGGTGGAAGAGGAGGAGGTGGCGGAGGAGGAAGCTCACGTAGGTTACTCCTTTCTGCCGGCAGAGGATATTGTGATTTTAGCGTCTGTGTAATTATGGAAATTAGCGACATGGAAAGCCTAGGATAAAAGGGTTGATTATAATCCGGGCGCGGGAGTGAGGACCGACCCGAGCGTCTCGCTCCTCCGCGTGACCGTAGATTAAAACGCTCCTTCTACACTCGCGCCTTTACTTCCACCAACTACCCCTATCCTCCGTCCTCTGCACATCACCTACCCCTCGCGCTATATCCTACGTAACTCCTATGGACTCTGAGAACCACCCGCTCTTTTCCCCCTCGCGCGTTCGTCGCCAATTCCGCGCTATCATCCTCCCCGTATCCAGAATCACTGGCGATATTAGGATCGAGTTTCCTCCGCTTTGTATACGTGCTTACCAGCTGAAGGCGTTTAGAATTTCGTCTGCCAGGATGAATTATAAATTTCTCTTTATTAAGCCGCGGAGTGTATCTCTTAAGTCGCGCGAACGCATTACCCTCGGCTCGAAATACGTTTCGTTGCACGTGTCGAATCTCGTCACGGCGAGTATTCCGTATTATTAACACAGAGGGCTGACGAACCGGAAAGGATGAAAAAAAAAAGAAAGAATTTCAATGCGTTCCCCGAGATATATGTATATTCCGCTTCCCGTCGGGAAGATTAATCTCCAGTCTCGTGAAACAATAAGTCAGTCGACCGCCTACGCTGGTACCCCCGCGTTTTCGGGCTTGTGCGAGGTACGAGAGAGCGGCGGAGGAAAAAAGCAAGAAAGGAAGGAAGAAAAAATGGCGAACCCAACGAATTGCCTGCCACGAGGTTGGCTGGTCGGGTGCAATCGCAACCCCCTACGGTAGCACCGGAGCGCTTTTCACCCCCGCGCGCATCGCCGCGACATTGGCGTAGATGCGCGCACCCTCTTCCTCGCTCTTCTCTCTTTCCTTTTCCATCTCTCTTGCAATCCCGTTCACTCTCCCACTTTGATCCTCTTGCCATCCCTCCCTACCTCCCTCCTTCTCCTCTCGCTCTCTCTCCCGTCTTCTCCTCGACGCTTTTTCCCATCTGGCTATTGGACTGCTGCGGCGTTTCGAGCGGCGGGCAGGAACCTATGATGCGATCGGGTATCGAATATCGGCTGGCTCTCCCATTGGTCGTTCACCGCGCACGGTCGCAGCACCGGCGCGGCAGTTACGACTGATTTGTTACGTAAAAACGTCGATAGCTTCTATACCCTCTCTTGTCCCACCCTCCGGTGCGCGCCCTCTCGCACAACCGCCCTCCACCCCTGCCGTACCCTGCTCGCTCAACCACCCACCTAGCCTGGCCACCCCTTCGACGGTCCTCGACATACCGCCACCGCCCCCAGCGGGTTCCGCTTGTGATAGAGGAAGGAACGGACTAAAGAGGAAGAGACGGAGAGGGAAGGCTCTCTTCTTTTTTATCGGCGCCGTGCGTCGCTGCCTGCTCGTTCGGCCGGGTGCGAACGCATTGTCGAAGAAATGGCCGGTGGACGGGACGACGTTTTTCTTCATTCCGGATGAAGATTTCGCCCGCGAGCTTTTCACCGTTTGGATCTTCGTTTTGATCGTCGTTCAACGAACCGAATGTAAATTGAAATTAATAAAGCACAAAATGACGCTACCTCCCCGACGAGTGCGACCATTTCACGCGCGACCATAGGTGTGCGTAATATTCTTCCGAATATTGTATGCTGCATCATCATTAAGATTTGTATCTGGTCTCGTCTATTAATAACTTTCCAAATTGCATTGCTGATAAATTTTAGGGAGAGAGCAAACCGTTGATATAAAATTGACTGACCGTTGGTATAAAATTTATTTCGTCGGTGCACGTGTAATCGTAATGCATACTGTTTCAAACGTTGCGTCTCTAAATATACGCTGCGCTGATATATAAATGATATATGACGGTAGAAAAATAATCCAAGGTATCAAAGAGAGAGAACATGTTAATATATTACTACTGTAAAATAATACGAGCCGTCTGCTGAGCGGCTACATCTACTCAGCAACGTGCAACATTATCTTTGCAATTTGCCTGCTTCGCAACCTCAATTCTATTCTCCTTGTCTTGCACGCCTCTGGACTACTTTCTCTTATAATTCCTTGATAAAACTTCTCGACAGAATCTCCCGTAGGAGAAAAAAAAGAAAGAAAGGAACGATACAGTGAATTATACTTAAGTACTCTTTCTAATGGAGTATAAGCCAATGTATTTGTGTGCATCTAGGTTTGCGGTTCTGCAAACCTTAACGATGTAAAGTGAAATCCACTTGTCGACTCTGTAATCTAATAATCGCGAAACTAAGGAAAGGGATAAAATCTGAGATTCGAGCCACTAAGCGTCCGCGCTTGTGCGAAATTATTTATTCCCGGCTGTTGTGCGACATAATGATAATTGCACAATTCCAACGGCTTTATCTTATCCACCCTCTCCATCCTCCTCCGTATATCTCATCCATCATGTTCGCCCCTATTAATCCTCCATCGGATAAGACGACACTCGCGTCACGATACACCGAAATCTAGAATTAGAATTTACAACGCCCTCCCACGCCGCCCGTAAATCTTAAACGAACGTACGGAAATCCAAGTTTTGAAACGCACGCTCGAGAGCGAAATGGGAGTTCCTTGCAGCGCGTCGGCTGAATTCTAGTGTGGCGCCGAATCGAGAATATGGCATACGCCTTCGTATCGTGGGCGCTGGCCGAAGGTAGAAACGCGTTACGATACTGCGTAGTGACCGTATTGTGGAAGCGTATTCAATGGCGCTCCGCCATTTAACACCCCAGCAAGCCGCGAAGTTTCCTGCAATGAAAGCACCGGCGCGGAACCTATTGTGAAAATATCTGACCACTGTCCGGTGCAATGAGGTATGGCCAGTCTCGGGAGTGTTAGCTCGTCGAATATAGCGCGCGCCGAGTGTACGTGCACGGGCCTGGATGCGTGTGCACGTGCAACGACATCGACCGAAAATATTTCACGCAAGCGCCACTAAAGAGACATAAACGTACTTAACGACAGGTCCACGTCGTGATATACAAACCCGCGTTACAGTCCATTTTAACGGCGCGAGATATTAATCGGCACCGACGCCGGAATTATTCACCGGCGCTTGCGTCAAAATAATTCTTCCCCCGATACTGAAAATTATTAACCCGCGCGCGCGCAGTGAAAATGAGCGGTCGCGTGCTCGAAAGAAGCGGCGCCAGCTAATCATCGAATTCATTATCGCTCGTACGTTCTATCGCGGTCGTAACGGCAGGACTGCATCGTCGGCCATGAGAAAAAGTTCTCTTTGCTGAAACGAATTATTGATGAATGAATCGAAGATTGCCTACCAACTATTTAGACATGCATTAAAAAATCGATTATCTATGATATAAGATGAAAAAATTAATATAAAAGTTATACCGATAAAATACCAAGATAATAATGAGATAATAATAAAAATAAAATAATATGGTAAAAAAATTAATGTCAAAATTAATATATCGAAAATACGAAATGAAGTAACTTATTGTTTGTTTTTTCTCTGCCAACTGCTTTTTCGTCATTTTTGCCATTGGAGAACTAGAAATATAGGTGATTCGTGAAGGACGATATGAAGATACCACGGTATTGTGTTAACATGAGCGCGCCGTTGCACCAATGAAGAGGGCGAGCATAAGCTCGGAGCGAGGTGAAACGCGAACGGATCCGGACCTAGGAAATACCAATGGAGCAGAAAGAGAGAGGATAGAAGAGGGAGGTAGCGTAATGCGGCGTGAGGGTAACCACGGGGCGAACAAAGTACGACGAGGAGAGGAGAGAGCGCAGACTCAATATCTCCGAACCGAACCCTCCGATAGGTCGAGGTTCGACTTCGAGGGTGGGAATAGATTTCCAATCGCGCGGGGGTGGTCCTACAACGGCTCGGATGCTCGCTCACCACGCAGCACCCCCGGTAAACTCCTGCCCGCCTGCCGTCGGCAGAGGGGCCCACCCTTTCCTCTATCGATGGACCAACGCACCTACACGCAACCCCCTCGCACACGGCGCAGCAGTGCTACACCCCTTTTCAGGCTCTAGGTCGTTGAGCCAGACTGTCCGCGGCGCGGACCGAGAGAACGCCGGAGAGAGGAGTGGCAGGCCAGCACGAAGAGGAGACACAACTCTATTGACCAGGGTTCGATGCGCGCATCTGGGCGTAACCCATTCGTTCGTTCCGTCGGACTAGAGAGAGCGAAGAAGAGGGAGGAAGAGAACGCAAAATAGAGAAGGAGTAGAGAGAAGCGCACCGGTAGGAGAGAAAGAGAGAAGGAGCGAGAGAGGGGGCGGCGAGGGGGAAAGAATGTGGGTGGCAGAAGGATAGCGAGAGGGAAGAGAGAGAGAGAGAGGGGCAGAGGACGGTGCCGCGCCTGCGAATTGTCGTCAGGGCGACGGCGACACTGGAAAAATCGAACTGAAATAAACCGAAGCGTTTTCTTCGCGGAGCTCGAGCACGGGCTTTCCCTCTCGCTTGTTCTTTCACAATTTTCTCGGCTTTCATCCCTCTCCTACCGCCAACCGACTCGCCTCGCTTCCTTCTACCACCCTCCCTCGCGACTCGGCCCCTCTCGCCCTCCCTCCCTCTCTCTCGCTTCCTTCTCGTTTTCCAGCACCTCTCTTTCCTTCCGTCTCTACCTCTCCTACCTAGACCGGCTCCGTTCCTCTCCCGAGCTCCTGGAGTTTACCCTGTTATTGCCAGACCGTCCACGACGACTGCGTTGGACTTTCAACGTCGATCGCTAGACTTCTACATTATTCTGCCCTTTTCCGCGGTCAATATCCTTTCGCACTACATTTCTATTGCGTCCGCTCTCGAGTTGCGGCACGTCCGAGCGGCGTAACCGCATTGTTTCGAATCGATCTGATGATTTTATCAGCGCCCCATTATCACGCGACGTTAACCAGCACTCACTAGACTCAATCTTAGCATCATTCCGTTTTTCAAGAGAATGGCGTTCGAATGCGAGCCCTATTGTACGCTTTCCCGCGGCACCGACGCGAACTCGAAACTCACCGAGGTGAGCCGATGCAATTTTGATATCTAAGGAGCTCGCGCATGACAAAGAGACGGTGACCGGCCAAAACGGCCGAAACAATCCCGCGGGATAGAGAAGTGGAGAACTGTTTCTGTAGGAAAGGACGCGAAAGAAGGTGAAGCCCTCATCTCTCGTCGTAGATCTCCAAAGCTCGTCGCAACTTTCAGCGGATGAGTTGTTGGAGCGATTTAGGCGTTACCGCGGGAATGGTCTTTTCGCCTCTTCGCACTACCCTCCTTCCGCTTCCTCTCAATCCCTCCCGCATCCTCCGCGTCGTTCTCTCTCGCTTGCTCCTGCTAGGTCTGGCAGACTCTCTACAAGCCGGAGAGAGCCACGCCGGTATTTACACGTCTCCGTGGCGCGCGAAACAAAGAATTATTATTTGTATGCCCTCGTGGGTGGCGGAGGATTTTGCAGTTCACAAACTAAGTTAGCAGCTACAACTCCGTGGCTTGGTTTGGAGGTGCCGGTAGTGGATGGGAGCCGCGGGTGGAGAGAAAGAGAGAGAGAGAGAGAGGGCTCGGTGCCGGTGTCCGGAGGTGTCGGAGAAGAGGAGGAGAGCGGTAGGTGCCTGCTCACCGCCCGCCTGCCTGCCTCTCTACGGTTTCTGAGATTATGTGTTGCAGATATACGGGAGTTACAGCCCTCCGTCCTGATGTCGGAGGAAGTCTACGTACGTATGTGCGAGCGCGAGGGAGAACCCTCTGGCCTCGTCGCTCTCTCACCTCTCGCCGCGCGCTCTATATTTTTCTCCCTTGTTCCTCCTTTCGGGCAGCACGGTAGCGCCCATTGTATTTTCGCACGAGTGTACACTTTTATAAATCGTCTGACGTAGCGGACCGCCGCCGCCGCCACCACTACCATCAGCACCGCCGCCACCACCACCGGTGCTACCATCACATCGCCACGCGAACCGGCACCGGATTAGATTAGCAATGAGTTATAACACCTCGTAGGAGCGACCGAGAGGAGAGAAGAGGGACGAGGGAAAGAGGCGCCTTTCTTCCAGAAGCCTGGAATTATAATATAGGAATTCGGGGAGCTTCGATCCATTCTGAGGTGGTAGTCGGCTAACGACGACAAATAGTTTCGAGCGTCACAGAGCGCCGGCAGAGCCTCGAGTAAATTTAGTCGAATTCGGAAACACCGGATACATTAGTCGCGGGCGATATTCGTCGGGGCGCTCCGCGCGATGCGCGGTTAAATCCGCGATGCATATTTCGAATCTGCGTTTATTATACGTATCCGGCGAGAAACTCGCGACGAATGTAACTTTGCGCGATGTTTCCGGGGAAGACGGCGTAAGAACGCGAAAGCGGGCAAAGAAATTCGCGGCTCCTAAAACCCCGGTGAGACGGGATATTTTTCGGTAGACTGCCGAAGTTTAATAAGCCACAATAACTAACGACGCATGAAATCCGCCAGGTAGAAAATTAGTATTCCGAGTCATTACCGTCGAGTACACGATTTTATTAACTCAAACTCACCGCGTCACTTCCCGAAGCACGCTGCCCCACTCGGTGTGCTCCCGCTAATAAGCCTTCATAACGAACAATTTTGTAACCGAAGTATCTCGAAGCACGATGCTAAATCTCTACAACCGGGTCGTCTCTCTAGAACTAGAAAATAACTTCGTCCCGGCGAACTTCGAAAAACTTCCACCTCCTGAAGATTGGGAATAAAAATGCGCGGGGGGTTTTGGCGGGCGTGAGTTTCTCTTAGTTCGGTATCTGGCGAAAGGAAACGTGAACTAAGAGAAATTCACCATGCTCCGAGTCCCCGAGAGGTTCTCGTCCGGGGACTACCACCTTCTCCTACGGCGAACAGGGAGTCGCGATGGGAAGGTCGGTCGGAGGTATTGATCTCAACTCTTGCTTTTCTCAACTTTTTATCCGGCACAGCCAACCGCCGCGTCGGAGAACGACGACGACGACGACGCCGGCGACGGCTCTAGAACCGGCAAAGCCACAACTTACTTCAATTCCTCATTCCCGTGCGAATTCTTGGCTTGAACTTATGACCAACTCCTAACCCCACAGCTGCCGACTTCGAGCTCCCCGCGCGTGAATCCCTTGTACTCTTACAGTGTCTTGCCAGGCATCCATCTTATTTCGACTTCTGCCAATACTTCTATTTATCTTGAGCAAGGTCAATGTGCGTAATGTTATATATGTATAGTATGTACGCGTTTTATTATTTTACATAAACTATACATTAGATTTTATGTTGCGAATATCGGAAAATTATGAAACTACAGGAACTACGAAACGTCTGATTTTGTATCTGCTGAATGTCTATTTAAATTAAACCTAGTTCTGATCTTTTTGTGATTACGCAAGATTTGTGCGATTACGAAGAAACTGTTATATTTAAACGAACTTCATTTTTCACGAATACATTGTGCCCGCATTTACACATGCACATACACACACACACACAAGTTTCTATCTTCATCGTATAATTTATATTTTAGAAGGGCGTTCTTGTTGTTCATCGACATGTGCGCGAATAAAAAAAGCACGCCAACGAGTTAAAAACATGTACGATGGTAGCAGGAAAGGCAGAACAGGTAATCGTGGCCGCAGGGTATGTACTCTTTAAACTTAAAATTCAGTTTTCGCAATGTAACCTGCAATCAAGCATCCATGTAATCTCCCTCTCATTTTTCCCCAGATGAAATATAATCTGTTTATTTATTTATAAGACAGTCCATTTTATGTGACAACTGATTTTACCTTCGATATCCGCAGACACCTATTTCCCACGTAAAAAGATTCGGTCAAGTTTCATCGCATATTAAATGTCCGCGTACTTTCTCTCCGTTTTTCTATTATACTTCTCCGTTTTTAGCTATCGTTAATTTTCCAAGATAGCATCGCGATCTCTCATTGATTCGCGCATGCTTTAAGTTATCTCGGATCTCTATTTTTTACTCAAACAATTTGTGATTTTTATTATTACGCCTTTCTACTTGTAAGCAATTGAAACTTGCATTTTAATTAGATTTTACTTCCAAAACTACGGGAAGTCTCTGGAAATCAAATTACCTCACAAGACGAATGCATCTATATAAAATGAATGATCAAAATCCGAGAACGTGACACTTGAATATAGTATCGTGCTGGTTGCTCCTTCAGAATTAAAATTCAGTTTCGCGGTCTAGCTTGTAAGCAAGCTACGAAGCAAACTTTCATTTCCCATCCGGTGAAATATCGTGTATTTATTTGTCTGTGAAATCCTCGGTTCCTCGTCTCGCTCACCACCTACCCTCCGACACCCCCGGGCTCCAGCGGTGTAGCGCCTCTTTTGGGCACGGAAGCCCGCAGAAACCGTGCTGCTGTGCCGAGGCGGCAGCTATCTACGTTTCTACCGTTTTCACGAAATTAATATATCCCTCATATACTTTGCATATTATTGCAATATTCCGTAGCTATTACTCGTCCGCCTTTTCCTACCTCCGCCCAGCCCCACCTCGTTTCCGTCAGTACCCGCGATACGCGGGAGGAAAGATGTACCGATTCCGCATCCCGACCCGAAAGTAGATCTCGTTCTCCATTTCTAATTCTCCTCGTCTTGTATCGCCTACTTCTATTTGATATATCGTTTACTCTGCTCGGAAATTGCGCTGATTACATTTAATATCGCGAAAAAGAATTGAAATAGAATATCATATCACAAAACAATATACATATATATACCGGATACTCTCTTTAAGCAAATAATTTCACGAATATATATAATATATCCATTTTTTATCTTAATTATAATATAATTCGTGAGACCTGCGACTAATTAACTTACTATAGAATAATACTCGAAACTAATATGACGGTGATCTTTCGATTAATTTCGTAAGAGCACATGATTCGTATCTGATTACAAATTGTGTTACGTTTTCGATTGAAATAGGCGGATGTCGAAAAACCAATTACCAGCGGTACAATAGCTTCGGTTTAAATATAGCGTCGTTTTATCAGAATCTCTGTCAGTAAGAAGAAGATTAATCCTCAGCCGGTTCAATGACATCCGTAGTTAGTCTAGAAGTAGCTACGTCTGACCTCCTTCTATTTAAAGTAGCATCGCCCAATGAGGGGTTTCGATCTAATTAAAAATCCCGAATCCAATCAATATCGAAATTACACGTAAAATTATAAGTGTTATTATTTTGCGGGGAATATTTTGTTTATGTAAGAACTCCAGAGCAAATTCGTGAATTATTTCGCCGGCAAAAATTCGATATTGCGGAAGATATGTGGCAATCGTTCTACGAATAGCAATCCAGTGCGTACGATTTACCACGTTCTACTTAAATAATCAAGAGTTCTATTATTTCATCGAAATTGATAGCGATATGTAACGAGTACAAAACGTTTCCCCTTGTGTCCGGCAAACGTAGTCAGGTTTACATCATCACATTGTTAGACAAAATAATATAAAGTAAACAAAGTAACTTCGCGATCAGCTATTCGGCAAACTAGTAGAAAATACATAGCGTAACCTGAAATAGTCTCTCTTCTTCTACGGTTAATTTAATCTAGACACAAAGTTAGCTCGTGCGCGTTAACCCGTTGCTGCCAAAATAGCAACTTAGTTTCTAAGCTAATATGTAACTGTCTTGCATTGGGATAATTAATGTTTACATTCACATACGCACATATTGGATCCTAAATCTTCTCGCTACGAACATGTTGGGCGTTCATGCGTGCGACATGTTCCTTCTTTCAATGAATTTACCAGGCCTGTAGTTCGGCCGGTAGAAATTTCCGCGCAGGATATAATTATCGTTCCGGCGCAAAGACGTTCTACTTTCCAAGAATCCGAATGACTGCTGATAAATGCGAATGCAAGGAGCGTTGAGATTTACATTAAAATCGTTTCTAGATATATGTGTAAGTTTCGGGACGCTTGGAAAGAGAGAAATATGCACGTGTTCTAAATATATATGCACCAAATTTAAATTGGTACATCGGGCCTACCTCAATATGAATCAGTTATTCCACGAACTGCGCAATGTGTAATTGTGTTTGACAATTACTCATAATTACAAATCGATACATATTCCTTGATAAATGGGCTTCTGCTTAATTTAAACTCGGATGGCACCCCACCTCTCTCTCTCTCTCTCTCTCTCTCTCATTCCTTCTTCATCCTCCAAACACCTCTTTCTCTCTCACATTTGCATCTGCTAAGTGATAAGTAAACCCCCGTAGACATATCCGGACAGACGATAAGCGGGAAATAAATCGCGAAACTTTAAGTAGTTATAAATCTATACTTACACCGACCAAGAGAGACAGAGAAAAAGAGTGGGCGCGTGTATAAGTGCGCGTGGAGAAAGGGAGAAGGGAGAGACAAGGTTTCGGCTCGGAATGAAAATCAAGGGCGGAAGGTGCAGACGAGGAGGAAAATGAGAGGCTGGAGAGAGAAGCAAACATAGCGAGACATAAAATATAATTGCATCGGGTGGCGTCACTTTCTCAGACGCCCTCGCGTCAATAGAATGCCTCCGTCGCTCGCTTCTCGCATTTTAATGTCTAAATTATATTCGGCCTTAGAAATAAACGGGGTTGTCCCCAGAAGAAGGCCCTATCGATTGTTACCTTGGACGCCTCCGAACGCGTCTTCGTCCCGACGAGTTTGTTACTTGCGAATAACGAGGCATATAAGTACGAAATATCGTAGCATTACTAAGCGCGCAAAACCCCGCGGTAGCTAATACGTAAAACTGAGACACGGAACAGCTTAGCCTTCGAAAACTCAAATAGAGAAGTGAAACGTCGACTTGATGAATAATATATCGTTTATAAGCACGAGCCGTAGCGAGAGTCGCGCACCGGCACATGTGTCGACGCGCCGTACGTTAACACGCGTAATTATACCGCAAAGAATCTCGCGAAAGAGCGTTATTTTTGTAATACTCGCATCCGAGGAAGCTTACCTACGGGCAAGGGTTCTTTCGCGGGATTAAGTTCAAAGGGCAAGCCCATGATTCGCAGGGCTGATCTGCTGGGACATTTGTTTAATTAGCTCGCGCCGTCGTTGACCACCGGGATGTTCGCGCCCGTCGTCTGTTCGTAGTGCGGTAATAGGCTCGCACTTCCAAATGGATTTCGAGATTTATGCTAACACGCCGCATTTGTTCGCGCACCACGGCTCTCGGGGTCGCGTTTTGCGACGCTACTATACGCAGACGCTACGTGGCCGTCGCTGACACGCGCACACGAAACGATCATTAATACGACGTATGCTTGTCGTATATATGTATATATATATATATATATATATATATATACGAATCTGTGAACGCGCGGTGTGAGTTATCTTGAGTATCACGCTACGCGAGATAACACGGAGACAAGCCGAAGATGAAATGTCACGAGCGGAATTTCCTAACGAGCAGTTTAAACAATTAACATAATTAAGAATGCAATCGACAATCAGCGTCCCGTAGAACGAGCACAGAAGAGAGGCGTATTAAATAAATAAGAGCGACGTGTATAAGCGAGCATAATAAATGGACCGCGGATATTTAGTACACAAACGTAAAATGCGCCTTAATAGTATCGACGCGGAAAGCCGAGAGAGCGCGGTAGGGAAATGTTTTAGGAATATTAGTAAGCAGAACAGAGGAGGGAAAGTGGCGTCGCGCGGGTCGAGAGCTCGTCTCCCGGAGGGTGAAACGCGGGAGATTAATTTACGGTGAAAGATAAGGAAGAACAGCGAGGTCCTCCTCTCATCCGACAGGATTCGATTGTGTCTCGCGGGGCAATAAATGTATTTCAAGCCGCTCGCGACGACCACCCCGCGGCCGTTGTAAAATATATCCATTGTTGTTCTTGCAATTAGTCATGCGGCGACGGCCACGTCTCGTAAAGAACCAAATAATATATGCTCCCGATACAAGTGAAGGACGTTTATTTCCAGCCATCTCCAACGAGAAGACGCAGTGGCGTAAAGGGAACGGACGGTAGATCGCAGCGCGAATGAGAAACAAAGAGTTTCATTCAATCTTTGAGCATTGAAGAGACGCGAATACCGTAAATTAAATGGCACAAGAACACCTAAATCTTGAACTTTGAGTTTTCGTCAAAGCGAATATTCGGCGTATACACAGTACGCAAGGTGTAACTTGAATAATTGGTTGCATTTCTAAATTCTCTTAAAAACTCGATCTTAAAAACAAAAGTATTTACATCGCGGAAAAGAAGAGTTACGCGCCCGTGTTTGTAAATGACCTTTTATTTTTCAATTTTAAGCTGAATAGAGAGAATAACCCCTTTTAGAGGTTTGACCACCATCTTTCCGTTACGCCTTGCGTGCAATGCCTTAAAATTTAAATTACTAATATAATCGCGTCCTCTCTTCGCTTGAATGATCTGACATGTCTATCGGGCAAAAACAAAATTTCTAGTGGCTTTGACTGAAAAATAATCGGATCGAGTACACACAGACACTTGACTCCTATTTGGTGCGTTATCTTTGGATCGGGGACAATCTTCGAAAGAGGTGAAATCGGACCGGTCGAGATCTTATACCAGTTGGCGAACGATACCCGGAAGATACGACTATGGGAAGATAGGTGTGTGATCTGCTCCAATTTATCACTAATGTGCTGTAACGCCCACCGCGAACATGGTAGGGGTACACCGCACCGGGGAGCTGTTTCTCCTACGTCCCAAAAATCGAAAATAGCGTCTGCGCCCGCTGCTCTTCGCGCTGGGCTGACCGACACACAGTTCTTAACTTGTCAATCGTTTAATTAAGGACCCGATGACGCTCGTGCCGCTACCTGTCGCATCGCGGTAAACGTCCCGTACGAATATACAAATATCTAGCGATGGCTGCGAACGGCGATTGATTCAAGGCAGTCGCGCGTCTCATCATTTTGTCGTACTTGGCTTGTATCTCCTGACTGAATTGACGAATAATTACAACGGAATCGGCATTACTCAGACTCATGCAGATTTAGTACGTTACAGTCGGGTATGATATGCGGTGCAATAATCGCGTTTATTTTCAATGCACTGGTAAAGCGTCTGATAGCGAAAATTTTTTTAATTAAGTAAAATTTTTTTTCCAAAATCTAGGGATTAATATCTTCTTTTTTTTATCCAAATATTTTGCTCTCTCCCGTAGTCTTAAATATTATTATTTGTCAGCTTATAAATCTTTGATGTAATATAAAAATCGACATAATCTTAAAAGAAGTAGTAAATAGTGTAGCTACAATTACTGGATTTTTTTCAACTTGGTAAAAATGCCATTAATATGAATCGCGTTCACAGTCTATTCGTACGCTTCCCTATCAATAGAGGCTGAGCATTCCAGGAATAGGCTGTCACGAACAGTGCCAATGCAGCTACTAACCTATAACTTATTTCACGTATCGTTTGACGTGATGCATTCGATCCAATAATATCTACCAACATCAAGAACGTCACCGGGGCGCGACTGTGTATTGCCGGCGACGGAATTCATAAAGCCGCATCAACCAACCGCGTTTAATACCGCGATTTTCTCCGAAGCGGCAATGTCGTTAAGATTAATCGATCTTTCGAATCTTGTGCTCGCTCTCGCGGAGCGGCTTCCTCCGCGGTAAATGCGCAGCCAAATTTATGGCGAGTTCATTGCGCTTAACCAGGGTGGTGTCTGGAGCTTGCGATGCCAATGACGAAGAAAACGATACGCTTGGAATTTGTGAATTATATTTGGATTTTACACGTTCGCTATGCGACATCTCAAATCGCACGCGAAAACGACGAAGCGGAGATTAATTTATTCCAATTATTATATAAATGTTATACGAGATTTATTATACGAAATATATGAACTGTATTCAGAAGTGTTATCTCCCTAATTATCCGTGCATGTCATATGTATTTATAGAATTTATGAGGAGGAAGTGTAACGTAACGTGTAACATAACGTGTTCGATGAAGGCGAAATTTTTTTTTTTCTTAAAGCAACTTTGTCGCAAGGAAAAGTTAGCGCTTAAGCAAATATCATTGTTACCGGCATCCACCACGGGCTCATGTTTATACAGTTCTCTTGCGACAATGTGAATGTAACTCGGCTACTTCCATCTTCTGTCGGATATGTTTGCTACACTGAAGTCGACTGCTGAAACAACAAACTGAAGAACAGTGGCTACTAGGTTGTAGCCTCGATTTCCGTCACTGCCTTGCAGTACGGTCCATGCGTTACTCGCATCTATTTAAAAGATAATAAATGGCGCAACATATGCAAACATGAAAATATTTCACCGATACGCTGATATCTGTCTCTGCGATATAATGTTTTCTTTAGCTCAAATAATACAAAGCTAGCGTAATTTTTGTACCTCCTAATAAAATATATCTTCCTTCTTATCTCTGAGATACACTTTTTATTAACACGATAAGGCATTTGGATTTTCTCTGAGTGACCGTGATTTTCTATAAATATACATTACGCCAGTTGAAGAGTTCGCTTAATATTCTTTTCGTTTCCTTTTGTTTGCCATTCTTACGAAACAAGAATCACACGCTTCTCGATTGTATCAGTCATATTACGTCTACGAAACGCATTTATCGCCCATCGTTAGACGGAGAGAGGGTGATTCGGAAATAAAGAAGATCGAAGAAACGAGGGAGGTCCACGCAAAGGAAACGAATAAGTAGGTATTCTACATGTCGCTCGCTGAGGTGTCGAGCCGCTACCGCAGCCGCTGGGAGCTTTAATGTCGTGTCTTTCGTAACGACATGTCCGTCATCTGGTAAATGTTGCCACCCAGAAGGTGACGGAACTACCGCAAGGGTAATCTTTTGATTCCGCGCGTAGGTCGTTGAAATATATTACCAGCTGCGCGCGCATTTTTCTGTTAACATGTTTTGACGAGGGTAGGCCGGGCTCCGTGTGAATTTGAAGGAGAATACTTTGATCTAATAATATATCGAAGACAAATTTGGAAAAGTTCTCGACACCTGAATATTAGTGAGATATAATAACGTAACGAAAACCAACTGAACAGTACACTGTGCGGTAAAATGATAATCCGAGGGTGAATTCCGAGGAAGTAAATAATTTACATATTGTAGCCAATTAATTTAACGAATCCAGCGAAAGCCTGCCAAGGCAATTTTCACATCATCACGTTGAACGCGTGCCAGCGATAGGACAAGCGACAGCATGAGCCGCGAGATCGATTCGCTATATTTAAATAATCTGCGCCGCGTCCAAAATCGCCTCGATAGGTGGCCACGTCGCATCGTCGCCGCACAGGTGCGTTGAAGGCTCGATCAATATCTAATTACGGGCGGAGGCGGACCTTCGGTCGCCGATACACTCGCGTGGGTGTAGAAAACGACAGAGCCGCCCCTGGTTCGCCAGCGGTTCGACAGCGATGCGAAGTGCAGCGAGATGCGAAGTGCAACGACGCGGGTTGCTTTATTCGCGGTACTAAGTGTGTCGTCATGACTGCCCTTACCCTCCGCGGGAAGCCCCGTTTATGCGAAAGCTCGTATTTATCGTCGGAGATGCATGGCTCGGTTACGGTTGAGACGGCGACGATGCCGCCGACTTACAACGAATACGACGACTCCGACGACGGACATCGAGGATCACGCGAGATGATATTCTTAGACAGTTCAGAGCGATCTCGAGATCCGCGGAGGCAGGATGCAATCAACTTATCTATTATAAGGCGAAAATATAAGGCGTAATATCAACTGGAAACGGGCAATCTCGGGTCTTCATAACGTATTGTAAATCTCGCACATCGTACAAGTATTACACAGTTGTACACGTAACACTTTTCCACGAGCCACGATTTCTAATAAAAAACAAACATATTCTTTTTCTGTATGATAACTGAACCAGGCTAAATTTACCTAAATCGACGAATACAGACGGCTACATATTCAACAGAACAAAGTGCTTAAAAAACGACCGATGACTCGTGAATCAAATTTATGTTGCAATTTTCAATCTCGGCCGGATCTAAAAATACGCACCGGAGAAATCCACAAATCATCAATCGCGTCGCTAAGCGCATTATTCCGCTGAACACAGCCAATAAAGATTTGAAATTGCACCGTCCTAACTTACACCTAATTCTGCTATCCCACAATTTATAATCGCATCTTTCACTCGAATTCGCTTTCAGGATGAGACGCTGTCTATCTAATTGAATGCACGGCGGTCATATTTCATTGCTTTTAATTTTATTGGCATTCTTTTAAGCGCAGGTCGTTACGTCTATCATAGTCGTTGCGTTAACAGTTCACTTCCTACGGGAGTTTCGCGAGTAACGCTCGCTCGAGAAAACCAGTTAACGCACACACTAGGAACCTAGAAAGGTCTGATCTATTCGGACGTTTACGACCACCGTGAAACCCACTGGGCAATTACTCCGCAGATTCTCCGGTGGCAATTCCGTATAGTGGCAAATTCGAAAGTGACGATTTCTATCTGGTAGAAACGACAATGCTCCACGGTCTCGTTTTGCTTTTAACGATGACTACCTACTAACGATTGCCTCCGTGGCATTAAAACGTATTAAACGTTATCTTGCAAGTAATCGAGCCCAGCCGATTGTTACAAATCGAAATTGATTTTCACGCGCAACATCGATTACTTATAAACGTCGAAATTCTCTCGATCGGATGCACCAATCTCCATGCATCGGGTGCGACAATCATTATTATCCAATGCATAATTAACTTCGTGTTTTATAGCATTTTTATTTGTCACCTCCGTCTCGCATATTATGAATAACACTGTTATTTATATTACACGACAGCTGCAACTCAATATGAAAGAAACCGATCCACACATCGGCATTTTGAGCATCGTCAGCGGCGCTTCGACATTTCGTAAACACCGCAAATTCCAGCTTTCGCCGAGAGCGTGACGGAATAAGAGATGATCGCGTGCGTCGAAATGCGCAAAAAGGAAATAGACCGTGCGTCCGAATTTCCGGCGACCAATTAACCGGAGCGCCGCTTTACGACCCCGGACCAACTGAAATGCTCACAAAGAGTTTCACGGGCGCCTGCCGAAAAGAAATGTGGTGCCGACCTTGACGCGTACAAATGCGCCGATGAATAACCGAGTCATTTTATTTAGAGAACCGATCCGTCTTTCCGTGGTGCAGAAAGTAAGGATAAACACGACTAGGAGAGGAGAGAAAGAGGACAGAGGGAAGAGAGAAGGAGAAAGAGGGAGAGAGAGAAGAGAAGGCGGGAAGGCGAAGAAACGAATCGAGAGGTAGGAGGGAAGAGAAAAGAACGAAGAAACGAAGAGCTGCACCGCGAGCTGCATCGTTTCTCCAGGAATAGCCGCGTAGTCACCGCGCGTGGTTTTTCACTTCTTCAGGATCTTCGCCAAGACGGTGGTAATCTCGAGACCGAGCGAGACGTGTCTCGCTCGGTCGATCCAGGAATATGCGACTAATTAATGCCTCTACCTCCCTTTGATTCTCTTTACGATTAATGCGGCCACATTGGGCATCGACCGGATAGATTTCACGATTTAATTTTTCGGCTGAAATCGAAGAGCCGCTACGGCTGCATCTGTTAGTGGTACCAATATGCAAGCATCCTAGCTTTCAGATACTATTCGTACATCAGAGTTTTTCGATCAATTTCCCAAGTACTCAGCTACAATTATCGTGAATTACTACTTGGATACTCAAATATCGTGGATCGATGTGATATGTTTATATCATCTTCAGAAAATAGCTGATACAGAACCAGCTGCTAGAAAAATGAATAACAAATGGAAGGTAAACATTGCTTGGATATTTCTCGTGATTTTTAGTTCTAGGTATCCGATTACTCTAATAACACACGAGTAGAACCTGCGAATTTAAGTACCGGATAGATGTTTGAGCTTATCAACAACATTAGCGTCTATTATAGAATCTACTTAGAACAGTTTATGTATTTGTTTAAAAAAGAAAACCCTTCGGGCATGTCTCTTAACGTGACAAACCGATGACATTAAGCAACCCTAAATTTGCCATGTTTGCCAAGTTAACAGTAGGCTATTTTTTACTTGCTAGGTATAGCATGAGAACGTAATGCGAACATTCGCGCATTGTCCTCGATTCGTCGAAAAGATTCACGACCGCTGATCTTTCGCAGGACAATTTTTGAGATATAGGTGACGGCGCGTCTGCGTTTTCCGGAGTTACAGACATGGCCAACGTGATTTAAAGCGTATTTAAGCGAGGAATAATGTCCCGCGTGTAGGCGGGAAATTCGTATTTATTGTTTCGATGAAGTAACTCGGCATCGCCTTTTTGTTTCTTCCACGGTTAGCGTGACTCTGACCTCGTTGTCGTGTATTTTATTCTCGGTATTTATTCTTTTCGTAAAACAAGATAAGCAGCATTTTTTTTAAAGAGAGATAAGCGACGATGATCCTCCCATCAAAGTGATTTGTTAACAGCTTCATTCGGCAATTCAATTGTTTCCTACTCATAACTTTGAAACAGCTCATAATTTCGTAACAATCATACTAATCGCCTGTCTATGAAGCAGATTATTCCTCGTTTCTAAATGCGCTTCGAATGAAGAAACGCTGCTGGACGGGACGGAAATTTTTTCTATCAACTTATTCGTCATCAAATTCGCGCGAAACAATTATGGACGTGTACTCAAGACGTTCCTCATTAGACGCAAGTTGCTACTTAGCAAATGCCTAACACTGACCGAAGCGCTTCTCTATCTTTGACTGTCGCCGGGCCAGTGCCGCGTCTTAACACCAAGGCAGCTGGTATACGTTTCTGAGATGCAATTTCGAGCGACGCGCGTCACTCACGGTATGATCGGTTCATCAGTCGGGCGGGCCACCTGTCCGACGAAAGATGCGGCGTTAACAGTTAACGGCGACGTAATTGCTCGGGAGGATCCCGTGGTTGCAAATAAACAAGCCTAATTGACTCGGAAATAAATCGCTGTCGTGGCATAGCCGCGGTGCCGCGGCCTGTCTGTCGCGTACGCGTTCAAGCGAAACGCTAAGATATAAAAGGGGTGATGGACAGAGGAGGTGGCGGTGCGCAAAGGGGGCAGTTATGGAACCGAGAGAGGACAGTGCAAGAGTCGGCTCGCACCATATGCACGCATACCAAAGGTTTTGACTTATGCCAAAACGAACTGTCTTTGTGTCTGGAACACCGGCTCCCGTCCCACACACCGTTCGCCCTTCTTGCCTCCACCCGCTTCTGTGCTTACCGAGTCACGGCACTAACCAGGCTTATTTTCACGGCATACCACCGTCTTAATATAGACTTGCGAATGGTATCGAGTTCGGTCTGAACGTCCACCCGTTCTATATTTCTCTCTTTCTCTATGTCCCCCCTCTCCCCTCGTCCTCTTTCTCTCTCTCTCTCTCTCTCTCTCGCTCGTGCTCTCTTGCTTTCGCCTCGCTGGCACCCCGCTTTCGCGTTCGACTGATTTTCTGGCATCGCGAGTTCGATGATACCGCCTTGCAGAGGTAAACGGCCCGTAAAAACAGTTCTGGCGGTCGTTGATACTTACGCTAAAGGCAAATTCTTTTTCTGAATGGATTTATGACTGTCACAGCTGTTATTCGCAGTCACGCGATTAAGACAAAATGATTATTGCACACTCTTTGGATATTATGCTAATTATCTCGGTAACAAAGTTATTTTCCGTAACGGATGGGATAGTTGCTGAGTGCATGTTATGCTCTCTTATCGCATAATTTCATTGGAAATTTACACGTTATTTAACGAACCACTGTAATTATCAGTGTTACATATTAGCCATCCACTGTAATTATTAATATTTTCGCCGTTCAAACTGCGACATTGTTCGCTGAGATATTCTAAAAACGACGTAGAAGACGATGGTTGTGATCTCGAAAACGGGGCACATATACTTTAAATCGACACGATGATTCACGACGCCATTAATCTATTTCCACGTGCCGTGCCACCGATTTCCACGAAGTGCCTTTTGATCTGCGAAGATGAATCGGCAGCGCAGATTCGGTTGTGTATCGCACAACCGTGAGGCTTCAACGAATAGGGAAAAGCTTCTGGAGGGGTTGAGGCCGTTTAGATCGAAGTCGTAAACGTCATTTCAATTGCTCACTTCTCGTTTACAATGCGAGTCAAAGAGCTCGATGGAGCAGGTGCCTTTCTTTCTGCGCGAACAAATCAGATTGTTTCTCGACTCATGCGCGAGCTGCGTTAACATTTTGTGAATGGACCATCAAAAGCTACTTCGATAAAATTATTCCGTGGCAATTTCCCGTCAAGAATAATAATTTATAAATAAATTGATTGGAAATTATTTATAAAAGAATAATTTTGCAAATTATTATCTTTCATGAAATTATATCACACATTAATTTTATTAAAATAGCTCTTAGGATGAGCCATTTACAATGTATCGAGATTTATCTTATCAAGTGAGCGAAAAAATCGTGCGATATTTCTTGATTTTATAAATATGTAATACTTGAGAATTCATCCTTAGTAAAATTTATACACGGACATGTGGGTTGCAAGTGTAAATTTCTGTTACGGATGAGATCTGGAAAAAGATCGCCTCCGTAAAACCTCGCGTTAGTTATTGCACAGCTTGCGCCAGTGGTCTGCAGCTTGTTACGGAAAATTTCCTGAACGATTCGAATACTAAATAAATTACCGTGATAGATAAATAGATTCACTGTGGGTTCGTTACATTGTTTCACTGCTCTAGTAAGCTACATGCCTCTGCCACATGCAGTTACATAGCAGTAGTTATTGCGTACAGTTTTTCAACCGTGCGCGAAGAAGTCCATAATTATATGAACGATCTATAATTAAGTAAATTGTGGAGGTTAGCATTGAAACAGAGTCATTTATGGAAAGAGTCTGCGATGATCGCGTGACTGCGCAGCGAATGCAGAATTTTATGTGTTACGTTATGATCGATACAGCTGCTAACGGACGGGGTCTTGGAAAATCACCGGCACCGCTAGTTCACGGCACAATCGCGAGATATCCTTTCACAGATCTGTGTGAAACGTTATTTTGTATTTAAAAACGTGATCGAATAGTACGATTTAAAATTATAACTTCTCGCCCGTTAGCGGTAACCCAGCTCTCTTACATTTACGACAGAATACTGACTGTCATTTATGCGAGCTTCGAAAAATCAGATTAATTTGAGGAATCTTTAGACAAGACACACTGACTAACTAATTAAAGAAATCCCCGGACTAATTCAGACATGTACAAAATTTAAAGACGAACCATTTCTCGCTCGGTTGCCATTAATAATTCAGTCTCAATGTGAAAAGATGTAGTATTTTAATATATCGCGCCCATGCGCGCAAAGATGAGCACACTTTATGCGCATGCATCGCTGTAAAGTGGCGTAACAGCCTAACTGTATAAACAGCGTGCAAATCCTCCTTGAAATATACGAGTGATTAGTCGCGTCCATAGCCGACGGCGGATCCTTGGGATCTCTCTCTTTTTTCTCGGAGTTTATCCCCAAAATTAGAGCCCACATCCCGCAGTCGGTGCTACGTGCGCGGGATTTATACGCGTTTACGTACGGCTGGCCGATGCGAAGCCGTTTCGCGCGTGCCGATAACTCTTTCGAGACGAACGAGTCGCATCGCTGTTCCTCTCACAGACGACGGCCCGTGGTACCAGTATAACCGCTGGAAAAGTCGGATTTCGAGACGCCGAAAATAAACATCTCCGGCGGCTTTGCCAACGCGCGCGAATAAGACGTGACAATTGAAAATTTCTCACGTGTGACGCGTGAAATCAGAAATCAGCATCATGGCCGTGGAAAACGGATTCGCGCGTACACGCGCCGCTTTGTGCGAGGAACGGTTTTCCGCGAGCGGACACTGATGAAACGTGTTAATAGCGGGACGCGGATTAATAGACTGACGTTTCCGCGAGGCGTGCATTACGCGAGTAATGATTTCTCCAAAATGTAACGTCGGAGTGTTGCATTACGTGAAATTTCCAAAAACATTCCTTCCCGTTATAACCCGATCTTCCAGTTTAAACTTTCAATATTTCTTTTCCTCGAGGCCCGAGACAGATTCGTTATGCGACGATGTCGCGCGAAAAAGCGCAGAGCGACAAGCCGGATCCGCTCTGTCGCCCATTTAACCATCGGCCCTCCATACTCCGAAAATAAACGTTCCCCACGCGTTTGCCTGTACACACGCGTGTACAATTGAAAATTTGCTGTTTGTCGCCGGCCGGCGTTGCATTAATCCGGGAAGAGGCCAGCCGTCGCAACGTCGAATAGTCGGCAAGAAACGTCGGGAAAGAGAGAGAAGAGAAAGGAGAGGAGCGGTTCGCCACGCTACCAGCGCCACTAAATTAGCTTAATGCGATGCATTTGATTAGATCGCTAGTGAGGTTGTATGAGAAGGTGGCGGGGGTGGTGTGCGGGGGCGGAAAGAGCTTTGCTCTTTCGAGCTGCGCGGGGTGGCCAGCCTCGTTTCATGGAATTGATTAGATTCAGTTATTAATATTCCTCTATCCCTCACTTCATTTCCGGCCCCGATTAACTCGGCGCTAACAGCGTGACGACGAGCAGAGACCACGGTGCAGAAGCGAACACTACTCTTGCCCCTTCTTCTCTTTCTCTCCTATACTACCTTCGTTTGAGTTCATCGTCTCTCGTTCGCGCGACGGGCTCCGAACGCTCTACCGAACGTGAGTCAGTAGAAGTTTCCCTAACTTCGATCTAACGCCGTTAATTGCTGCTATTTCCTTCGTCGCGTCGCTTATGTGTAAAGCACAATTTAAAAATATTATGAGAATACAAAAAGTAGTTGATCTGCCTGTCAAAGTATATGTCTTGACACGAACTAAGTTGGTAAGAGCGCTACGTAGATACAGCAATGTAGATTATGACAGATTATACAGATTATGTAGTTGTATTAAAAATGTATATTACAAAAATTATATAAAATAAAATTATGTATTATGATTATGTGGAATAAAAGCGAGGGAATTTTTTTGGAGTCATTCTACGCTCGGAACATATTTTATATGGGCCGTCTTCTGGAGCGAATCGATAATGTTACTTCGTCAAAGTAGTTCACCGCACTCAATGGGGAATCGCTATGTGGAGGGCGGTTATATGCGTGCAATTGCGCGTGTGCACGCGCTGCACTAAGCGCGAAGCCAGTTCACGCACTCACCGAAGCAAGAAGCAATCCCGAGATCAACTACGCGGCCAAGGAAAACATCGGAACCGACGATGAACTAGTAGACCGGGAGGTCTCGTAATGATAAGATCATCGCTTCATACTTGTCCATTTCAACGTAATAGTCAATAAACAGTCGGGAAATTTAGCGGCATGCGCAGTATGTCGCGACGTGCCAAAAGTCAAGATACGCATCGGATAGATCGCATAGAAGCAGCTTTCTATCATTTCACTTACGAGGAAATATGAGCGTGCCACGCCAATTTCGGTGGACTTTGGATATGCTATAGATCAGATAAGAATAATACGTATTTTTTGTATATGCTTTGTCACACGTTTATCGCAAACCCTGGGAGGAAATTCGGTAAAATTGATCGTGAGCGAAAATCCTTGAAATCTTGAAGTACGTAAAAAAATATTTCAGACAAAAGTTTTATGATATCTAACGTTGTTTACAACTGTGTATTTTAATCTTCCGAACGTTAATTTTTACGTGTTTTCAATTTAAAAATTTTTAAAAAATTTTAATGCAAAATGACAAAGCGTGATAGATATTATAAAACTTTTATTTATAATATTATCTCAAGGGAGAATTTCGAGAAGAGAGCTCATAATTAATTATATCAGATTACTTTCGAAATTTTTCAATTTTTAAATGAATGGAAAAACAGATACGTAAAAAATATATATCTTATTATTAACTACTTTACAACATATCCAAAGTTCATCGTAATCAATGAAACACATTTCCATATGTGCCCATGTTGGACTAAATAACAAAGTACTCTTCAATAGTTCATCAAAGAACAGAACTATATGCATTAAAAAAAAATATAACTCTTTGGTTATTCGAGTGGCGTATTTTAATACATGGCGCAAACTTAAATATGCAACATTCAATGGTTCGCAAAAATCCGCAAACTAAGTGGCGTTGTGATTTTGATAAGATACTATAAATACCCAACACTTTTTACATTTTATAAATTTTTTCACTCACCGAAATACCAGGAACTCAAGGTCAGCCACGTTCCACCACAGGTCTAGAACAAAAAATATAGTTTTACCAATAAGATGATAGCTAACAATTTAAAGAAAAAAATACGTTTAAGTACAAGCATGTTAATTCTTCGCTTATTGTAGTTAAATGATTATTATGCCAAAATTATGTACCAGTATTTCATCATAGAGTTAAATACAAGAGTCAAACCTACCTTACAGCCGATCTTGCTCGGCCCGAACCGGATCCTCCGGTACGGCATTCGCATCCACCATGTGGCCGCAAGCTCCGGCAAATCTGAAATAAAAAGTGAGGTCCCCGATAAGTTCATCGAACGTCCGTTAAAATGGGAAATCTCCTGTACAATAAATGATTTTACACACATGAAAATATACCATGTACCGTTATCCGTTAAAATAAAAAACGACTAAATTTCCATGATAGCCATTTCGTAAGCGTGTTCATTCTTCAAGTTTTCGCGGGCCTCAACTCATGTTCGTGTATTTTGCTATTGCCATACAGATATGCGTAAATATAGGCCGATTACTTTCTCCGTCGCAAGAGGAGGAGTGTTTTTCATCAAATATCCGAACATTACGTAACTTTTCGAATATCGCTCGCGCGGGATTCACAACGTAGCTCAAAACGTGGAAGTTAAAGCCCACTTGACTTATTTGCGTTCGCGGCTTGTCTAAGCATGGTCAAAGCAATTGCGCGTCTACACGCGTGTGCACGCAGAGTAAACGGCGCCTATTCCACGCGTATGCTACGCCATAGAATATGAGAAGCCGCCGGCAGATCGCGGAGATGTAGCCAAAGCAAACAAAGTGCCGGCTAGACAGTGCGACCCTACATACGAGGCTCGACACTTAACGATGTATTACAGTAATCGTTTCATTACCGGAGTACCAGATAGGCACGACGATGCGCTGATGAAAGCCTATTATTGCCGTCGTCATTATCACACATCTGAATTTCCAATTGATTTCGTGAGTGCTCTACGTTTTATCAACTTTGCGACGCGATAAGACATAATCCTAATCCCAATCTGTCCGCTCTTTCTTTTTCTTTCTTTCCTTTCGAAGCGTTATTTCTATGAGCTAATTTAAAGTCCGTAAAATATGAGAAAATCCAAATAATTGAATTTAAGCAGTGAAGCAATCGCGAATATTCCGGGCGGAACGTTACCGGAAACGAGAAGCTGTCGATTAAAAATTCTCAATCGATCGGTTAATTAACTTGACGCTGAAGCGTGTATGCTTCTGCACGTGTTGATACAATACGAGCGTACATATTGCGGTCTAATATCTTTATGATTGATAAATTACTCGCAATTCCCGATCATAATTGAATTCTTCATAACCGTTATTCTCAAGCGATGAAGTGCGTTTTTATCGGTCCTCCCGATAGATTATTGTTATTAACCACTTAGAACACTTCACACACGAGAGCCCCAATTTCCGTTAACCACTTGTCCCCCGCGGTTTCGCACACCCGTAAGGATGCCGCCAAAGCGACGCGCACACTCGCGACTCGTTGCACATGCAGATGCCGCAACGGCGTGTTCGTGCGCATGGTAAACGGGCCTCTTCACGCGAGGAGGCGAGCGAGGAGACGTCGCTCGAAGATCACGAATAAGTAGCCAAAGCAAACGTACGTACGAGTCTGCCTAGTCGGTTCGTCGGCAAAAGCCGCAGAAAGAGATCCCACAGACTGACAAAAAAGCTCTCATATAACCGGGCGAGAGAGAGAAGCGGACGGATCGTGTAATAGTAAAACGCGTGTATCGCACATGCTGTTGGCCGTTACCGAGTTCTCTCTCTCTCTCTCTCTCTCTCTCTCTCTTTCTTTTTTCTTCCCTCCGTGATCTCTTTCCGTCGGTCCGCTCTCGCGTACGTTTATCTGTCCCGCTCTTCAACGTCTTTCGATTCCTCACTTTGTTCTTCGGCTCTTCCCCTTATTTCCGTCCTCTCTTAACTTCTCCGCTGCGAATGGACCGAACGATTCAATCCGTAGCTCTCTGATTGTAAAAATAAACGGATCTCGCTACTTTCTTTCGTACCGCATCTCCGCTTCGATCTCAGAAGAGGGCTGAGCTGACGCGCCGCTGCAGAGCACACGGTTCCCTTCTATTTCCGTACCCATGAAAACCGGAGTCTGTGTTTTTGACCCTTACCGGGTCGCTCCGCACGAGTATTTATCTATTTGTCTTCGCGCAGATGCGATCGCGTATATACTTAAGTCGAACTGTTGCAAAACCTTTAGCACAAATTCGTGTTAATATTTATTAATATTATTCAAATCAACTGTACGATTGATAGGAAATATCCATGCTTATGGTGGATCACATTCAATAACCTCAGTTGGCTTTAACGTTCCTTGTAAAAGCAACATCGTGAAATTACGAGTACCTAGAGTCGGTTCGCGCACGTAGTCTATTTATAATTTAATTTGTAAAGCTTCGGAGGCATCGTTAAGGGTTGCGAGTATATTTATTTTGACCCACCGGGCTCAAAACTCTCGAAATCCATTCGCTCTTAGTCTTCGACATGGTGGCCGAACGAAAAGAATTTTTATGAGGGCGTTAAACGAGCGGTGAATGTATCTCTAGAGTTCTGCTTTCCAGGCACGATCGGTTTATCGTTCAACGAACGATCGGGAAGCCCATCTCTGTCCGTCTTCCCTTTCTTCGTCTCCTCGAGAAATATACAAAGTCGTTGAACTTCTCCGTTGCACATTGTGCCGAACCAGTTTGCCTGAATGTACAAGATGAGACGCCCAACTCTCGCGCGCTCTGATTGAATATTCGTTTAATTACTCAAGAATAATGGATAATGCAACGTATTTTAATACAGCATTGAATCTTCAACTTTTTTATATTTAACTTTGAAATTATACCTCAGGAAATTCTTTCATCGTTATATTTTATATATAGTGTTAAATAAATAATAATGTAAAAATTATGTAACAGTATTTGTTAGCTTGAATATTAGATTAATAAAATTTTACATACATGGGAACGAAGATGGTTAATATGTTGGCGTAATTTACGAATAATTGAAAGCATATTAGTTGTCGCATATTGTATGACTAATTGAAAAATAACGACTGGTAATCGTCTTCATTTGCTACGAAATCGGGAGCTTAATTGATTACCACATGGTAATTGCTTAGCGTGAGAAGTGAGGCAGCTCATCGATAGCGCAAATGACTTCACATGCACATGGCGAGGAGACGCGACGTACTCGTCATGAGAGACGGTGTATTAACGTTATTAAAAATGCCACTTTCTTCCTAAATAGAGTAAAATCACTTATATTTAACAACTGTAAACACTATACTATTCATCAAGAATAAGTTGCAGCGAGTGGCTCTTCGATAAATTAAAATTATTAATTATTATTATACATTACACGTGCCTTCCTTCTTTCCCAATCAATATCAATTACCAAAATTAGAATATTAGCTCTTTCGTATATGTCAAGGTTTGATTTCTACGAAAAGTTTGAATGTGTCCAATTTTAATTAATTAACGCCAACTTTTAAGCGGACATATAGAAATAGAAATATGTCTGATTGGCCTTTTTTGTCTGCAATCAAGCATTAACATAAAATAATATATAAACAAAATGTAAATAGAGCTGGCATTAATTACGTTAGACAATTTCAGCGATTACGAGGTTACATTTACTCGCTGCACTTGGCAAATATTAATATTAGAACTGCATGCGACGTATTCCATGTTAGATATAACGTTAATAGTAGTAATGCGCAACTCATATTGCACAGAGAATGATGGACGAGTTATTCATTAAGTTAATTACTCTTAATTAATCAATTTTTAATTTGAGTGGATTATAAAGCTTTGCCTAACGAGAAAAACGTCCTACGATTACAACTCTACAAAGGTTGCGTAGGATCATACATTCTTTTATCATTTACATGGTTAACATCTAGAAAATGATAAAATAATTCATTTAATACCAAGAAGAATTCGACAAATTATTTTAGTTGTATATTTTCTACAATATTAGTTGCATTATTTTAGTTGTATATTTTCTATAATATTATCAATATTCAAATAATCAGATATTATCTATATGCTCTTTTAAATATTTCTCGAATACCCGAATATGCGATTATTATGCCAATTATTTCGGTAAAACGACAGCGTTAATTTTTATTACGTTGAAAATCTAAAGAAACATAGTATCTAACAGATTTAAAATTGAATATTTATAAAAAAATCCTGCCGTATAAGTATGGAAATATTAAATCAATAAAATATAAATAAAGACCCACGCGTACAAACGTATAGAAAGAAGCATTAGATTTAAATAAATAATTACTCCAATACTTAGCAAATTTTTACTTGGCTTAAGTATATAAGTAAATATTTCACTTAGATAATTTACATGGAAAATATTTTATTTGGATCGAGTAGAAATATTGAAGTAATTATGTACTTGAATCTAGCATGTTTTTTTTTCTATGCGTGATGTGTGAAAAACAAGAAAGAAAATTTCTTCGACGTTGTCATAAATCCGCTTGTTAGAAACGATTTTCATTGGAATCTGGCAGGCGTGCTGCGATTCGCGATAGCTATAAAGACGAGCTAAGACGCACCGCGACAAAACGCAAGAAGCGATCCAGGTTTCTCGATGGTTCCTTTGGCATTCACCTCGGTATTCGCCTATTTGCATCGTCGGGATATCGCGCAAAGTAAAAAGTCCAATGCACACGGCGGTGGCCACTAATCCGATTTTCGCGACAGGTCGATCTCACGCATGGTTTGGTAGTGAACGGTAGCGCGCCGGCTGCGCGTACTCGACTCGAAGCGGCATAAATCAGAGGTTTATGGTCACGAGAGAGAAGTCAAAGGAGGCTTTGGCCGTCGCTTCGACCGTCACACATTTTACCGAAATCGTCGTGGCGCACGGTACTGGACGATATATAATGGCCAGGCCGTCCGTGGGATTCGTTTGCATGTACGCGCGGGAAATACACTCTGTCAGTGAATCATCGAGCGTATATATAAACATATATATACGCATGCGTATGCACAGGCCGCGACATGTAATCCGCGTTCGTACCGGTGCAAAATTTTGTCTACCGTCCTATCATTATATCGGTGGCCCCGGCGTTTTCTCGAAATTCGCGCAAAATTATTTCTCTCCGACCATACACGCGGCACGTAATCAAAGTTACAAGAGTGCTTTTATCTTCACTCATTATCTTCACTCCTTGCGAAAAATGTTCCGCCTTCGACAAACTGAAGATCCGGAAAACAGATATAACCGAGCTCCTCGTGAAAATGTGAAAGTCAACGGTTTAAACTATTCTATGCGTGACTTCCTCGTGCAAGATCAACCAAAGATAATAATCGTGAAATTCGAGTTAAGCGCCGCAGCCTGCGTATTACCGGCGAATGCACGTGACACATGTGTAAAAGTTGGACAACGCGCGTCACCACTTTGTCGCCTTGATCTCACTTTCGGAATGCCGAATAATATTGCCGGGGTATTGGCGAATGAGCCCGCAAATCTCGCGGAATTTTCCGTTAACGTTACGATCGATCATCTCGTTATCTCACGAGATATTCGAGCGATTTCGTTTGTTTCGCGCACCGTGATTTACGAATGCCGGGAACGACGTTTCGACCGACGCGATTATTAAATTTCACTCGTAAATCAATTTAGTACGAAATCAATATTTACCACGAGTCCGGGGTATTTTTCCACGAGAAGAGTCACATCGGGTAAACCTCACGGCGTCGCAACTGCAGCGATCGTCGCGGTTCAGCCACGTCGCAGAATTTAGAATCCGTGACCGCCGATTAATCTCCGAGCGGTCGTTATCCGTCAGGTTCTCCACGCTGGTCGCGCTTGGACTTTAAGTGCTCGGCTTGGTGGATGGTCAGTGATGGTTTCCGGAAGTGTTTTCCGTGCTATTATGACGCGCGATATGAATCGATCGGATACAGCGAAAAGGAACTTTGCACGCACGCCAATTCGCGCAGACAATGAGAGCAAAGACATCCTGATTCTGAAACGGAGCGAAATTCAAGCACATCAAGAGGATCTGAAGTGAAATTCAACGCGAATCTGAGCTTCTCTCGCGTCTGCCTCGCGTAAGCGAGACTCATTGGCGATCCGTCCGTACAGGTTAGAACGAGATTATCGTATCTCGCGGACAGTAGCTTGACTCGCGATTGAGAAGCGCTTACCATTAATCTTTAGACGAAATTGACCGCTCCGATGTTGATCTCCTCGACGTGCCCGAAACATTTCGCGATAGTTTGGACGAAGAATCGTAGAAGGGACTGGTCGAGCGTTCCGCTCGGCGCCAAGCGCGCGTTCCGAAAAGGGCGACTTCCCATGATTCGCTACTTTTTTCGAACGTAACATATTTGTCGCCGGAGCGCGTCACCACCTCACTAGATGGCGCTAGTGATCTCGCATTAGCGCCTGGCGTTGCGAATACAACTTTAAGCTCCGTATCATATCTGAGTATCTAAAATCAAGAATATAAATATAATAAATATACATTTAATTATATAATTCTCTAATTAGCTATATATATATATATATATATATATATAAATATAGTAATTTCAAAGGCTGTGTTAGTATGTCAGGCAGTTATAATGAGTACGAGTAAGTAACACGTGAATGAATAAAAATTATTAGTAAATTTTGATTTAATAAATATTAATTAATAAAAGTTATAGATTAATTAAAGTCCGACAACACTCTTTGCGAAAACGGAAGGCAGGAAATTAAAACCCAGCGTTACAATGGATCGATTAGTTAGCAGTCTTCTGATATTATATTAAATATATTAAAATATATTAAAAATCGTAATATGTTAAAATAGATTAAAAATCGTGTTTTAGATATTTATTTATTGAATATGTATTTGTAATATAATAATACGTAAATTTCATTTCAACGTGATGGTTCTCTAAAAAATTTCGATGATAGGCGGGCTTTCTTTCAACATTTAAACATTTTTTACTTGTTTACCGATACGATACAAGTTAATGTGGTGAACCATGGAATTTACCGATGAGTTTCGCAGCTCGCATAGTTCGTTTCTTCAACATCGTGACAATGAGTTGGACAGGGGTTGAAGTCGGAGGACTAACTACTTGCTAAGTCCTCGAGGTTCTCTCTCAAAGAGATCGGCGCGAAGGAAGGGTTACGATCTGGTCGATTGCTGTAGTTCAGCTATAGCTACCATATCGAGGATTGTGTATTCGTTTCAGAAACAATAATTAGACGAAAGAAAAATCTGAAAATAATGAAGTGCCCATTAACGACTTGAACAGTTTACAGATATACTTTTTTATCGTGACTTTATATCTTTAAAATTAAATTATGACAAATATATTTTACACATATTTTAATTATTTTATTGCTTTAAAAGTCTAATTAAAAATTAACAAATACATAATAGTTCTATTTTATAAAAACTCTTCAATACAAAAATTTTAAATTGATTGGAACGTATTAATATTGATTAAATCCGTCATTTTAGAGGAGTTCATATGTATTTGTCACAATCTCTCTATAGCTTGAGATAAATGTAACCATGTAACAGTTGATACATCTATTTGTATTCAGTAGAGTTTTCGGCACATTCATTTTCATTTTTTCGACACTCCTATTCGGAAGGAAGAGAAACCATTTAATCAAGCTCACGCGATTTGGATAAATGCTGTAACATTTTATAAAATTTTCACCGAAAACTCAACGTGGTTTCACGTCTGTGAGATTTAGTGTATATGTCTTCCATCATAATCTATCCAGTTCAATAGGGATAATCGATTTTCATTCGACTTGTTTGTAATTTGTATCCAGATACGTTTTCAACGGCGTTTCTGGGATACACGTCATCCTTATCGCAATATTTAACCACTGTAAGAAACGTGTTTCCATTACAAAATATTTCTGTATTTGTCTGCGAAGTTTCCTAAGAGTTTATGAGGAAACTCCGCCGCTAACCGGCCAACGTGGGTTCCTCTCGAAGAACCTCTTCGGTGTTTGCCTCACGCTACTACGGTGCTCTCTTTGCCATCCCTTTAGTTTCACCACCGGTACACTCAGCAGCCCCCCGTTCCTCTTTTTCAACATCCTCCCTCCTGCAAGTACGGTGGCACCCCGCAAACCCACCCCTTCCCTTGTGCGCAAAACGCGCGCGGCCACAATCGAGTCTCCGGAAGTCCTGAAGAAGCTGCCAACGAGACCGACTAACTTGCATAATACATTTTAATTTATAGTGATATTAAGTAACAACTTTACCGACGCGCATGTATTTGACTATGTCGAGAACGGAGAAGATTTGAAAGGGTTGTCAGTGTGTGCTCAAGGTTAACATACAATGATATATTCGGAAACAACTATGAATAATTTTATAATTGCAAAACCCATTATTTTTGTTAGTAACTATATTGTCTTGCGGTCATAACGTTATGTACAAGATGTCCCATATGACTATCAATACTTGAAAATAAGTTTAGAATATATTGTAAAAATATGCTGTTTCTCTGTATATAATAAAATAAATATATGTATTGTAGGATAATTAATGCTTTCTACTTAGTAAGGCGTTCGCAACACAAAAGAAATCTTTTATTTACAGAAGCTAATGTAAGCTTTCTAGTTCGTGACTTGATATCTCACTTTGCTCTGAAAAGCACGGAAAATCGACCAAAGAAATTAAACGGCCATGACTTTGGCCGGAAACCGCCTGTGTAAATACAGCTGTGACGCGTCGCGTTGTAGAGACAACTCTATAACATCCTACTTTGTATTGCTATGTTTCTACTTTCTCACTATTTATAGTTTCCTCGGCAAGGTGAACGATGATCCCCGAAATATGCCTGAATAATAGACTGAATATACATGCACACATTCCTGATTATAATACATATTATAATTCGCGCGCACATAAATAACATGTAAATCCAGATATAAATTGACTACTTTTTATTTTTAATTTTTAACGAAACGATTTGAATGGAGAGGAGGCAGCAACTGGAAAATTGCTTTGACCCAACGAGTACTGTAGTTCATTGGTTAAGGTTAGTTTGTCTGACGAGAGCCCAGACGATTCGTACGCCATAGTGATAATGACAAACATAACCATTACTGGCCAGAGTTGCTAAACAGTAACGCGGCAGGGCAGCTTTTCGGTTAGAGTAGCTTGGCGGTAAGCCGAGATAAAAACTACTCGTCCAGAAAATTAAATAATAAATCACTTTTGCGCCCGAACACACAAGTCCGAGTTTCTTCCACGCAAAGATGGTAATTAAATATTTCTCCTGTTATCTCTTTTTTTTCCAAGAGCGAGTGCGCTTGATTAATTCGCTATGCAATTAAAGTCGACCGATCTAATTCCTGTCTCGATATCGCGAATGTTTGTCCAGTCTAACGAGTGAATCACTTAGCCAGGTGTTAACGACCTGTCGGTAATCAAGATAAATTACTCACACCGATCCCATGCTTAATGGTGAAATCAGCCGTACAGATCGAGCGCTTATAATGTGGTCGGAAATTAAGACGTTTCTTTCAAGCCGGTTTACGATAGAAATCAAGGAACGACGACTTTTAAATTAAAAAGTCGTTTGACTATTCGCAGCTACTTTTCGATAGCTGATCCTTCCCAGAAAGAATATCTGGTTTCTTTGACTCTAGAATTTTTTAAAGATACAGGTCATTACCCGAATTAAAAAATGGTTGCGGAACATGATTTCAACAATTGCTCATAGATGATCTTAAAGAAAGTGACACAATAGGGATGAAAAAAATTCTTCACTCAATATTAAGCACTGTAAGTTTTATTTACATAAGGTATTGAATAAACTATATCGATAATAAACGCTACTCCCAACAAGAGTCAATTACATTCGATACACGCGAAAATGTGCCTCCGTCGCACACTTTTCCATTTCCCACGACGCCAAACCACGAGGTGCGGCGTTAAAAGACCTAAACACCGCAAACCCAAACGCTCACTAATTTTCTGTTTAGTCGTAAAATAAATTCTCCGCGGGCCAGGAGGGTATGCAGTAGGTTCGAAACGAGGAAAATGGTTCTCGAGCGTATTTCCACCCTTCTCGTACCCCCAATAGCAAGGGCAGCGCCGGTGGGCGTCGATGGTGGTGGCGGTGATGCCGCCATTTACGAAGCAGCAAAATTTGGAACCAGAAGTAATCGAATTTGTTGGCGTCGTTTAATGAGAGCCGCACAATAGTTGTCTGTATAATTGGTACATACCCCACCGTCCAAGCCATGGCGACCCAAACGTTTCCTCTTGCGCACCCCTTCCCGCGACAGTTCTTCCTGCTCATCAGCGTCACCGTCAGCAATAACGAGAACGAAGGAAATGAAGAGGGAGGGAGAGAAAAAGACAAGAAGAATATGTGTTGTAACTATTTGGCACGAACGGTTTCTCATGAAAGCGCAATTTAGTGGTTCTTAATTGCGTTCAAGAGTTCAATAAACTCATTTTAGACTTTCTCGAAAAAGACTGTCCTCTGTGCAGTATAATGCCCGGTGTTATAACGTATTTATTTCCGTCTTGATTAATAATAGATTAGGCGGCATTGGACGCATCCGATATCACAACTCGTTAAATGCTCACCGAACGTACAGAATGCATTTAGTAATAAATAGTCGAAGTATCGATAAAATTTTTTTTTTCAAAACGTTAGTGTTTTGTTTACCTATTAGTTAAGAGATCGCCAAAGTGTTTCTTGGTGCGATCTAATGTTTGAAAATCCCCCTTTCGACTATTTACCAATATGGTGATTAAATGTTCCATGAAATCACAAGTTCCACGTCATAACATTTTAAGAGTATCCCCACTCCAGTCATTTGGACACAACACACGTTGCTCTAGCACTCCCAGACGGATTAAATGGGTATACGTACATGTATAAGTCTCCGCGCATGTGGAGCATCTATCTACACATACATATCTCTCTCGAGTTGAGATGTGAGAAGAAAAATTGACAGTCTTTATATATATATATAAATATAAGAATTATATTTATATAAGAAAAAATTTGTTCTATATATATATATATATATATATAGAACAAATTTTTTCTTACTGTTTAACGATACAGTATATTTTACTGCATTTTGTCATACCTATTCTTTCTTTATCTGCTCATTTCAACTGCTATGTTTTACGTATTTGTTTGGATTCGTTCTCCTTTGATCTATCTATTCTTCTTAACGTCCGACAAAAATTGGTTTCTTCATATGCAATTCTGATAATGAAATTAACAAAAGTCCAGATATCACAAATTGAACGCGAGCGTTGGGTCCATTTGGAAAAAGTACATGCTCGGAAACTGGGGAATAAACGAAGTACATCGATCCTAGGAAACAGCATGAGCCCGCTCTTTCGTTCCGCTCGTCATGGAAAGTTTAATGACTTTTTGTTAATTAACGTCACGTGGACAGCGAGCTTAGAGTAGCGACGGTCACTTCGGTCAATCTCTCTTTCTCCTTCTCTCTCTCTCTCTCATATCTCTCCTTCCTCTCCTCCCTCGTACCTCTCGACTGCTCACCCTTGTTCGACGGTTAGCACATTCATGTCCATGGATCGTATCGCAGGGACGAACACAAACATGCGCACACCGGTCATCCCGTTATTCGCACACGTGGAATCGCGGCCACGCATCGAGCCGCCGAGCGCGAAACAATTTGCCAGTCGATAAATTTTTATAGAAGGTCGCTGAAGGAGGGAACGCCAGGGGGGGG
>NW_014556477.1:261515-276052 GCF_001313825.1 Dinoponera quadriceps
GGGGGGGGGGGGGTGATGGTGGACAACCACCACGAAACGGAATTGAATCGATATATTTATGTGCCGGTTACCGGGGGGAAAGGGTTGACGTTAGCGCTCGTGTAATTGCTACCAGGGTAAACTTAATTTCGGCAGACGACTGACTACCACGATCTAATCCGTGTAATTCGTGCGTCACTCCGTTTACGATTAAAGGTGCACCAGAGGCATTCTGGAATTTTCTATACGATCTTTCCTTCTCCTCACCCCTTCGTCACATGGAACTTCAGGATCATTTATTTGTTTAATAATAGTTCAACTAATATAAAACCCATGTTATACATTATAAAATACAAGGGCAGATCCGAAATTGAGTAAACGCTTCGAGAGTACCTTCATTTGCCTAATTGAACAAGTATGAGGGAGGATATATTAAATCTTTAGACCCTTCCGACTTCGAAATGTCAGCAAACGATAACGCAGCAGAGCCATAACCGCAGTCAGTACCTCGTATCGAAGTGACTTCCTCGAGTGGCGACGAGGAACGGAGTGATATTTTCACGGTTGTCATCGACGATTGAACTTTAGGCAAACGTACCTCGGGGACCGATAAAAGACCGATTCGTTTCATTATCGCCATATCCGCTGACAATCCTCGCGGATTAATGCCCTTCCGTGTTCCACCACGGTAAATGGCATCCTCGGAATTTATTGTAATTGGTCTTTTGATATAACGTCGCGGCGCTCACGTGCCGCGCATTTTCGCCTCTCTCCTTTCCACCTCTGTCATTTCGACCCGGCCCTTCTCCTCCGCCACACCGCAGCGCCTGACCACCATTCTCTGAAATAACGATAATATTTTAGGGGACGTGAACGATGAGAGGTGCGGCTGTTTTGTTAAGCTTGTGCAAGAATAAACAGTACCGGCAGTATTCGTGCACATAAATCGGACGTTCCTTTCTTCCTTTTGCGCCGTGTCCTAATCCCGTTACTCCTTACGGGGTCTCTTTTTTGGATTTCTCAACAAATCCTAACATGAAAATTAATTATGTCGTACGTATGCGTCTTTGACTAATTTAAAATTGTTTATACTCGGACTCTTAATTATTACCTTGTAAATATACTTTTAATTGATATTATCAACATCCAGATACTCAAGTACTACCTAAATATAGAGTCCTTCGAATATTTTTCGCACACCTGGGCACTCGGATATTACGTAAATTACCGAAATATTCAAGTTTCGTGATTAGTACACAAAGCACTTTAGAAAAATAACACACTAGAGTACAGAAACTGCTCTATCTATGCTGATGGCACCACGATGAAAATTAATTACGGCTCAAGTTGCAGAAAAATATCCACTCGACGCAGCGCGCGCGAAACAATTTTTGATACTTTAACTTCTCCCCTACGTGCCAAATAGTTCCATATGATACGGCGTTCCTTTCCAAGTCGTGCCAGCTGCTGAACGAAGAAATTCCATTGCCGCGAGAGCGATAGAACATCGCGCAACGATGGAAGACGGGCGGCCAGGGGAGGCAAGGTCGGGGTGTATCTCGGCAAACGACTCGAACTCAGAAACCGAGGTCGTTCGGGGAACGTACGAGAGACGAAACGCTCGAAACTCGAAGGAAGAGCGCGGTGCACGGGAGCCAGGGAAACGAAGAGAGGGAAAGGATGGTGCCGTTGCCGGCTGCGGAGACTCCGGCAGACGGGGGTAGCTCGCTGAAGAGGCAATATAGGAGAAAGCTTATTATTGGAGTTCGCTGCGCCCGAGAAGAGAACAAAATACAGGCGAGCAGTGATTGCTGTTTCCAATTGAACCCCTCGTGCGCCACGCTCTCTACCTGAATGAACGTGCTAGCGGAAAATAATCAAGCCCCGCCTGAAGCTACTATCTAGCATTCGCGTATCCACCCCCGTTCTTACTCTTCTTCCGTCTCCGCGGATCGGAGTTGTTGCTCGGCGTCCCGGTTTGTTTCAGGTATCAAGTAGCGACCGAATAAACCTTCGCGAGAATTCTTATCATACTCTCTCACAAACGCCCAGGCCATAGAAATATTAATGTGGATATAATGTTAGCGGCGAGCGAGTGAAGTAATTCGAAGAATCTTCAAGGTCTAGGTTGAACAGAAAAGAAATATTACGTCCGTTGCGTAACATACAAACGCCACAAGTGTGTTCACCCACTAGTACTACCACCGAGGTCATTCGCGACGATCTAATGTTGAAATATCTTGCAATTAATAATAAAAATAAAGCAAACAAGTCGAAATAAAGGGAATTAAAAAGCGGGCGGTATAAAAATTGGAGTAGACTGGAGTGAGATGCATCGATCGGTTTATCAAGAACGATCTGTTCCGATCGTCCTCGTATAACCGTCCAATCGTCACGGCTCACCTGTCACTTCGAATGATAGTGTAAAGTAAGTGGCCGCGGGTAAGACGACGGAGTGACGGGGTGGAAACGGGTCTTCTAGACGGGTTGCGAGAAGGAGGGTGGAAAAGGTGGGTACAGGACGGGTGGGTGGTACGGATGTAGTTGGGTGGCAGTGGGATGTACTCATCCGTTGCAGTGCTGCAACTAATGAGACATCGCTAAAGGGCACAAGGGTAGGTGGGTAGACACGGCGGGGCATATACGCGCGGGTAGGCGATACACTTCACCTGAGACTCGGCTGCAGACTGCAAGAGATAGACGACGACGACGACGCCGGCGACGACTACGACGACGTCAACGATGAGGACGAGAGTGCAGGCACAATTAAAACTGACGCTCCTAATGGCAAGTCAAACGCCGACGGGCTCAAGAGATTCTTGACTTTCCAATGAAGCGATTGTTTCATATTCCACCGCGCCTCTCCCGCCACCCATCTCCATCGACCTCATCCTGTCTTCGCTCATTTCTGCCCTCTCGCTTCGTCTCTTTCATTTATTCCCTTGTTCGTACAAACCCGACACATGAATCCTGAAAGCTCGATGGAGCGAGAGACGAGGTCGAGACACGGGGAGGTGAGACCGGGAAACTTTAAGAGGGAGGAATCAGCTTAGATCTGTACGTTTGTGCTGGCTTGAAGGAGGTGGCTGTCTGTCGTTAACAAACATGGCGCGTCCTTATCCAATCTCGATGTCTCGCGAATCTCTCCCCTATCGCGTGATATTCCTGACGCGCCTTGTCACCTACGCCTTTCGATACGGTGAATTCGGGTTAAAATTTATTCCCGTCTCTTCTCGATTATATATTCATGTGATACATTTTTCCCAGTTAAGAGGATATTTCCATGTGGGAGTATAGCGCACGGGAAATACACCGTGAGATTTATACATAAACATTCGTAGAAACAGTTTCAAAGCGTGAATTGGTCTTCAAACGAATCGAGGATGTGAATTTAAATGAGGATACAATGACTAGACTGTGATTACCTATTCCTTTGGAATTAGTGAAACGACGAGACTTGCATGAATTAGCAACGCTAGTAAGATGAAGACAAAATTATAATGAAAGGAAAGAGGCTGGAGCCTTTCAGCGAGGCGCAAAAGACGAAACAAAGTTGTCTGCCACATATCGCGTCGACATTGGCTAACTACAATAACTATGTAATTATTTTGTAAATCGATGTAGATAAATATCGATTTAAACTTCAACGTAACATCATTCCCTTCTAAATATTAAAAGATTTTGTTCTTTTACACAATTATCTCGAAAAATTGAATCGTTGGTCTTTATTAAATGAAGAAGCCTTCGTGACTCATCTTTATTATTTATTTTCCTCGAGCTAAGGACGGCCGCGAATTATTTTTCTCGCAGAAAAAAAGAGAAGAAAACAACCAATTCTTCGTTTACAGACTCGCGTTTGGTTCTGTTAGTCAACACGAAGCTTCGCATCTACGAGTCGCCAGTTAATGAGCAGCAAATCTCAAGATAACTGCAGAAGCATGCGCCGCCGCATGCTGAACGCCGATGGCGAAGATGAAAGGAGATAATTGAAAAAGAGTGCAATAATTGTCTGCTCCGGCTGAAAAGCTGAAGGAACCAGTCGTGTTTCCGATTTCAACATTCCCTATGCAAATACCGTGAAATCGTCGAATGAGTTTCACTGATTTTAGAATCGGACACATTCGGAGAAATTTACCGGTCGATAAATTGCAGCACCGGATTTTTATAGCCTCCGTAATGCGTATACCAACATTAATTTCTCTAATGTATAGATATAGTGTACAACTGGACAAAGTGTGGAAAATATAAATATACAGTCAATATGCGAGAAATGTCGCGTGTCCTTTTTAATGCCGTGTGTTCAATGAATGCAGCATATTCTCGCACATCAGCCCAAGTGTGCTTGTATTTAACAAGCTTTCGCGTATTGTGAGGATGTACATGCTTAAAAGGAAACCAAAAATTGGGGGCAAGTAGCTTGAGCTCGGGGGCACAGGGGGGGATTAGTACGAAGAAGGAGGCGCGCGCGAGAGGTGTGAGAATCAGTGGGATCACTGTGACACCTCGGGCACTCTCTCGTATCACGCTCTTTTTCACCGTGAGTGCCGCACAAACAATAACGAACAGCACTAATGAGGCTCTTCAATATCGTGGAAGCTGCAATCGCCGACGACAACTGAGCGGGGCACTCCGATGCCGCGACAAAGCTCCCGGAATGATCATGCGACGTTGTTCGACACTCGACAACGCGATTCAAAAGCCCTTCCGAGGCACCAAGGGGCGCCGACGTATTTATTTCTGTTACGTAGTTGTGACGGCACTCGAGGCGCACACGGTAAGTATCCAACTTTCATACGCGCTGCGAAAATCGCAAGCTCGTCGCTTGGATCGTAATGGTGAAACTGGCACTTTTCTCATCGGAAAGAATGATTAATGGAATTCCCAGTATTTTAGCAAGTCGCCGGTCCTGAGGCAAGTTCGAACGACTGGCCATACAGATTACACAATATACGGTGATTTCCGCGATTTGCACCTAACTGTGATATCTTTCCTTTAATTTCCGTCATTACCTTCCATTCTGCAACACAACCTCTTTGTCCGTTAGCAACAGTTACAAAGTCTACCGTTGCAACAGCTGCGCGAGTATGCAATTAAACTAATTGGACTAAGAAATAATACCAACTGAGAAGATTGCATGCCACTGAGCAGTCCTTGTGGAAACCGAGGTTGGCGATGCTTATTTGTTCTTTATAGAGGGCGAGAGATGTAGCTTGTGACGTTGTACAGTGGCCGCAGTGTCCGCGAGATCGACATTATGGGCTGGATCGCGAATCAAGATCTCAATAAATCACGTCGAACCGAATCTACAGATCTGAATTAATACATCTGCATCTGCGTCCGCGTCATTGTCAGCGTATAAGTGCGCCGATACGTTATAAGATTGCCGATTTACCTCTCTGCCATTAATAGCAGTGATTAAAAGATTACAATTAAATATTTATCGCTGCTTTCCTGTGCCCGGTCGTTCGAGTGTATCGGCGGCGAATAATTTTACTGCAACGTCGACTATTGAAGAGCACTAACGGAGCTCTAACATTTCCAATCTCTGTGCCAATTAATAATTCACAGAGACCCGGAGTCCCAGACATCATGCATGCGCGCACACCGCGTTCGCCTGGAACCGACAATCTCGGCTAATGGATTTATATGGCTTCATTCTTCGTGCAACAATTAGATTTATTATCATTAACGAGTCCGCCGACTTCGATCGGCCCGGACAAAGCGTGCCGAGCGCGAAGCAATTTTCTCCGCGAGCGTTCCTCGCAGGTGCAACGGATGACGGCGGGCCGGGGGAGAGTTGATTCGCAAAGCAGTTTACACCGTTTACACAATGAAGGATCTTTGAGAGGAGAACGAGAGCTTAATTGTCGCGTAGGACGCGAGGGAGTGTACGATGAAGCGTACGGCGGTTCCCCGTTTTTGCCATCGTCGACGTCAGCGAATTCGTCGAAGCCAAAACGGTGAAAACCTATTAACTGCCAGTCAATAAACAAAGGAACGTTTTGGGCGATTTAATATTGATTAATGGGGAGGTTAAGGAAGCGTGGAGGCGTTTAGTCAAAGTTCTCTCTAAGGCAATGACGGGGAGAACGCCGGTGGAACGGGAGAGAGAAAGTAAATGCGCGCGATAAGGAGAAAGAGGGAAGAGAGAGAAAGGAAGAGAGAAAGAGAGAGAGAGAGAGAGATGCATCGGTTAGTGTGCGTGCGCGTGTATGCCGAGCGATTATCGAATTTCCTCCCCGTAACAATGAGGTCCTATTAACTCCCACCCTCGGCAAGGTTCACCCGATATAACCCCCGCTTTTGTGTATTGTTAAGTCTATCCGCATTAAGCGATCCATAATGCGAAGTTACTCTTCGCGATAAATCGTTTCAAATTGCTGCGTCCGTTACGGATACCTGCATAAAGCTCGGCGTTTGATACAAAGCGGCGAGATCGGATTTTAGCTTCTGATAGAGCATAATGTATTTTCAGGTACCGAGATCTATAATAAGTAAAAGTAATATGCACGGAACGGTGAAAATTGTGCATTTATAATCTCGAATAATATCTTTGTCAATTTCATTTCCCATAGTTCGATTATGTCTGTTCACTTCTTTTGACAGTTAATTTGATTTCCGCAAACGTTGACGGTTTCATAAAATCGATACAGATAACAATGGTAGAAGTCGCAGCTTTTTAAACTCCGCAGGCAATCTAGAAATACTATTTCGCCTGACAGGCGCAGTAACATGCCCTAATTTCTCGTTTGCGTTTCTTCTAAAAAAAGAATGGTACCCTTTTATCTTTGAAGTGCACCAACTATCTTTCGCGAGCCTCCAGCATCGTACACACTCGACTCGTATGCTCTAGAATTCCAGATACTGCTAGACGATCCCCGCTTTCTGCCTCTGTTTCTCTTGCTTCATCGTTTTTCTCTCGCTCATACGTCTTCGTCTCGCTGCTGCATCGTAGCACGTGTCTTGTTTGCTACGAAGTCCACGACTTTCAAGAGGATACCCGCTCCCAATTAGTTCCATTTTCTTCTAGGAGTAATGTACGTTTCGTTTCTCCGACAATGCCGTTACGAAGAAGAAATTAGAAATAAAAATTTACAACGTCTGCTGTATTACCGATGAATCAATTATCGCGACGTTCTAGAAAATTCTCAAAATAAAAAAAAACATTTGTTAGAGGAGAAGATAATATTATGGACCCCTACTTATATTTTATACAATAACTTTATTAATAATCAATATTTAAAATAGAAAATTCAACGGTTATATTCTTCAAAATGTTATTCCGCCGATTCTAGATTTAAAATTACAAAATATGTATTACTTAGAATGTCATTTATATAAAAATATGGCGACATTGCGTAATGGATTGAAAAGAAACAAAACTGGTAATGCGGCAAAGTAACGTGTTAAAAGTAACTTGAAAACGTTTCGAAATACTTGAAAGTAAAAATCTGTTACAACAAATGGGCTATTGTGTATTGCGTCATTGCGTCATTAATCAAATGATTTCATAATAATGAAATAATAGAATTCATTAGCGGAGATATTAAGAGGGACTTTAATATCTACAAAGACTATAATACCACTTTCTCCTCTATTCTTCACTTTTGTATTTCAAACATATTTCCCTCAAATAAAATTGCATTCATTTCACTGTACGATCCAATCCAAGTAAGAATTCTCGTTACGATTTCCTATTAAAATCTACGCGACTGACGCCGTCAAATAAAGCAACGATGCATAGGTACATTCTTTGCATTCCCATCCGTCAACAATTAAACGATCACGCGCGCCTATCATCGCACACTCCGCGGGTTCATTAAGTACGAAACAGAGCGAACGCGCGCCCTTTAATTGCAACCGGCTTGAATTTAGCAACATTCGCACTTGGCACATCTGTCTTAGATGTTTCGCCTTTCGACAGACTTTCGGAGCGCGAAGCATGCGGCGGCGGCGGCGGCAGAATTCTGCAAGCCAACGTGATTGCGTTTTAATTTCTGGCCGCGCAATAATGGAATCCACGGTTCTCGGTCCCGCAATCGCACAACGCTCGCGCATAATTGGAGATCAAGAACGTGACGTTCCGCACCCACTCCTCGCGACGTCTCCGCGGTTTACGCGGAGCTGACATTTTGGAAAAGATTCATACCTCCGTCGAAATATTCTCTTACATAATGCGACAACGGTTTGCGAGAAGATAGGAACAATGCGCTGCAAATTAGCGCGCTGTTTTCACGCCTAACAGCAGGCCTCGATCTTATTATCCGAAACAGAATTCGGGAAAAATGAAATTACAATATATACGGTAAAAAAACCTTTTGCATTTCTCTTAAAATTGAGCCTTGTTAAAATTTCTGTAGTCAGTATCGATTAACATATTAGGGATATTAATTTTGCGTTAATTTCTGACGTAATATTTGAATTCTTTTTCAACATATTCACTTTGCGTTAAATTAACGCAAAAATTTGTGCGAATTGTTTGGTATATGCGAAATATGTTAAATTTAACGCCAAATTTTTCGCCAATACAACTGGCAATTATGCAATTTGGTGTTTATAAAAGAATTCAAATTTATCGATTACACGAATAAGAAAATTTACATTAGCGAAATGAGAAAATACATCCAAGTATTATGAAAATCTACCGGATTATTATTCTGTCATCGCTCGCGTTCGTGCCAGAAGGGATGCGTTCAGACCTGCGTTGAGCAATAAATAATAAATAATTCTTAAAACAGTCGCCTATGCATCATCGTGTCATTTTCGCGACGCTATATCCACACCAGCGTCGTTGTCGCCGCCGCTACCACCGCTGCCGTCGTCGTCGTCGTCGTCGTAGTCGACAACGCGGAACGACGCGCCGGAAAATTTATCGATGCTAATTTCCCGGCCGCGGTCCTCCGCCGTCGCGGAAAAGAATTGTTATCCTGCCAGGGCTCGCCCCCGCGCGCCGTTCCCTCGTCTTACCCTGTCCTCGGGCTTGTTACCTGTGTGGTTTGTTTTTCTTACCAGGCGGCGCGACGTGCTAAAGCTCCTATTTAAAACTACGCTCTTTCCCTTGGCTTAAATGCCGAGTGACGAGTACCGACGTGAATCAGCAGCGAAGATCTAAAAGCCTTCTTTCGTCCCGCATCCTAGCCGCTGCGGCTGTTTTTAACACGAAGGTATCGCGAGATATCTCAGTATCATATCTCTATGATTTTCATTGGATCTCATTTCTTCATTATTCTTTAACTCCGCTTATATTTTAAATACATTCGTGAAAATTTGACGGAGGAAGATCATTTCCTCAGTTGCCTGCAGCAACTCGAGAAATCCTGTCGTTAAGCAATTTCACATTCGCAGAATTAAAGCCTGTTTTATTTATCAAATGCATTGGCATTAATGCCAGTCTGCGAACATATATCACAGAAAAGACGCGCCTCGTTGTATATTATAAATCACTGAAGCCGGTAATCCAGCTGAGCGCATCGTTATTTCACTTCTCGCAAGTGCGGGCGGCACAGGTAATTTCTATTACAAAAGAGCACCGACTCCACAAACGCGTGCATCATGTCCACTTTTCGGGACGCTCGTAATTCCAACGGCATTTTTTCCGCGGCTGTAATCTTCATAACGATCTCGCGAGTGCCGTAACACGGTAAATTGCTGGATCAATGCGCTTTAGGAGACAAGACTCGCTTCCACGTCCGGAGGGTGTTCGCGAAGGATGCGACGTAGACAATGCGCGCGAACAGGAAAACAGGGGTCCGTAAAGACGCGCCGAGGGGTCTGCGGAAAATAATCTTGGAAAAATTTCAATCAGCAAAATGCGTTACATATTCATATCTGCCTTCCACGCGACCTTAGCCATAAATAAAGCAAGTTATTATGCTTCGCAAATTGCGACACGCCCGACGGGAACAACGAATATGTAATATTTCGTGCTTTTGCTTGTGTGTGTATGTGTAGATAATTCATAATCGGTATCTCCTTAGAACGAGATTCAGATCAGCGTCGCCGAAAAGATTGCGAATCGTTTAAATTCTAAATCCGCAAACGGCAGGCTTCTTACGAGAGTCGAGAAATGATGCAATTTAGTCGAAAAGACAAATAGTCGATACACATGTGCATGAGGTTTCGAGTAGCGTTTCCTTTTCTCCGGATTCCGTGGAGTGCGCGGAATTCAGCCAGCGAACGCGCAAGCCCCTCCGAGCAGGCTGGTAGTTAAAAGTTACAAGATGATTCGTTGAGTAATCCCAGACCGTTCCCAGACGGTTGCAAATTGCAATCGTGAACGCCGCGATAATTGTCGCGCCAGTTCGCGTAATGACAATTTTCATCGTGTCGTCACACAACGCGACTGGCAGGGGAAACGGTAATTGCCCTATTGCATCTTTCGGAGCATCGTCATTATTGCGAATAGCCCATTCGGATTTCGAATGTCTCGCGAACACGTTAATACATTCGACGTGTGCGTTAACTCGCCAATTAAATATCTCGCGGAAAAGCTCGCGAACTTGAACAATAACGTATCTGAAAAAATACATCAGTATATATAAGAAAGTTTTCCAAAAAATTAGAAGCTGAAGATTTAGAGGCCGAAAAGTCAGAGCTGAAGTTAGAAGATAAAAATATTTCCTTCTTCTTTTTTTTTTTAGAATAAACAAGGTATTATATCCCAAGGCACAAAGTAGATGCGCTAACGTGCGCGACGGTAATTTATCTCGGCAAGGTGAAATCATGGTACAAATGAAGAGACACCGGCGTCCTAGGGATTTCACGAGCGATTCGTAATCGGCCACAATTTTAATCCGAACCGTTGCACCGCCAATGTGGCGAGCTCGCTCCGTTTTTTCCTTACCGCCCAGTCATCAATCTGTCTCGTGACTCAAGAGTACCTTCGAAGATCGCGCTATCTATAATTCGCCGCGCGTGTGGCCGTACTTCCGAAGGAATTCCAACCCCGGCGCCGTTGGAATTGCACGGAAGAGTCGTCCGGGGAGTTAAGCTGAGCAACAGCGTTGCACCGCCCGGTCCGTTAGTCTATCCGCACAATAAACTACAATCACAAATTACGGAGTCAAATAGTTTCGGCGTTTCGCGCGGAATGTCGCAATTTCAGCTTCGCGAGAAGGGGTTTTCGGACCGGCGGATTACGGCGCGGGAGGGGGGAACCGTGGGGTCGCGGTGACTTCTTCGTAGAATGGGGAGAGAGAGAGGCGGGCGCGGGTGAAAGATGGAGAACGTCGAGTGGAAGCACAAGACCGGGGAAAGCAGAGGTTGCTGAGAGGAGGGCGGCAGGGTGGGTGGGGAGGGGGCAGGGGTAGGTGGAAACGTGCTGCTCTAATGAACTTACAATAATTGCCAACCATTGATCTATGGGCCAAAGAGTTGTGTTCCCTGCTGTATACCATTACCGAGGCCCTCCTTCTTCCTCGGTGCGTGTTCCTCTTCCCATTGGAAGTCTCTTTTCTTCCCTCTCCGGCACCGCCGGCGTAGCTCGTTCTCCCTCATCGGGATAATGTTCCTAGCCGGGGTGGCATACATTGTGCCCGGCATTAAAGTAATTCTAGGCAGCTAACTGCGACGACGAGGAAGACTCTCGTCTGCGATTGTTTATCCTCGTCGAAACGCGAGGCCAAGTTTATGGAGTGGGAACCGCGTCAGGCGCGATTGCGTGAGAAGATATTGCAAACATGTTTGTAATTATGTGAGAAGCGAATCAATTAACGTTTGTAGGTGCGGTGTGGCGTACGTGTCGGGTATAAAAATGTTTTTCAGAACGAACATTTAAATAGACCTTCTGCGATATACGCGGAAAAAGTTGCGTAACTTCGATTGAAAAGATAAAGTGAATTTGAGGCGAGCAGGTTACTGTTAAAGAAGGGAGACAAGAAGCTACTACAACCTAAGCTGCTACAAAAGATAGCGGGCGAGTGTGTCTCGACAGAAATGAATGGACCATTTACATGCTACTCGACAGGCAATATCGAGCGCAGACGCCATTGGCTTTAACTGTCCCCGCCAGGCTATTCTCACTATCGCAAAAACAATTAATGCTCGTTAAAAGAAATCCTTGATTTACTGTTGAATAGGGTTCGAGGTAAGATAACCATTGCCGGCATGCCTTACGCAAAATCCCCTTTCTTAGCTGCGAGTTAACAAGGGAGCCGCAACGTTCCCACTCTTTGATCCGGCAACACAAACAGCTCCGCCTCTGCGGAGATTTTTACAAGCGAGTGAATTTTCGAGATATTTCACTCCGCGTGCCACCTACCGATTCTTTACACCGGTGAAATTAAGTGAAATCACTCGTTATCTCCAAATTATACAACATAAATAAAAGCAAAGGGAGAAATAGAGAGAAGTCGTTTGAATCTATGTATTTTTATTATTGTCGTGATATATCGACAAGAAAGATATTTGCGGATTTTATGTATAATTCATAACAAAGATGTGAGATCTGGATAACGCAACAGCTGCAACAACAAAAGATGTAATAATAGTGATTGCAATAACGAAATCAATAATAATAATAGTGGTGTTAATGATATAAATTTTCCACGACATTTTTTGTGGTAGATCATGAATGTCTTTAAGCGGCTGCCTCTTACCGTCGCGCGTATTAGTCTGCGAACGTACAATAGGTGGGTAGAGCTTATGGTAACGGATGCTTTACTGTCGGCGCTATAGCCATTAACGGGTAATTAGAAACAGATGCCGAGCGAATCTTTTAACATAAAGCATAACCTTAATTCATAAAGTGCGATTATTCAGCGGCTGGGACACCCGGGAAGAGGCCATACATCACCGCTACCTTCGAAACAAAAGTTTTAATTATTTATTAGCCGGGGCACGTGCTGAATGCAACATTGCAAGCCCATGGTACCTCAGCGGTGCTTTATCTTTTATGTACTTACCCCTTGCCTCCAAGAGAGAGGCGGATGTGAAAGTCGTGAACTTTATCAGAATGAAAAGAATACAATCTTTCAACCTGCGAGTCGTTAGAATCGCGACGGACTTGGAATAATTAATATTCCTTTGTTTTAGAATATCGGACATTTATTACGGCAAGTTATGTACACATGGGCGTTATTATTAGTTATTTTTTTTTTTTATTACAAATTATTAATGACTGCTCACGACTTTCTATTCGGCTTAACGCTAAAGTGCGGTTAAAAATGATTTTCGTGAAAACTCGTCTCTTTCCTGCCAAGATACCTATACTGAAGCGCTAAAAAAATTATATTTCAATAATAACAATAATACTATTAATAGTAAACAAATATAAAAGCATACACGACGTCGGACGTTACGCTGTAATACTCATCCGTTTTTAATCGGTATAAATGTTCTGATAAACATATGACGGGAATACGGACCAGCGTCTCTTATCTCGCTTCGGCTCGCGCGAGCTATCCGCGCTCGCTGAAGAGGCGCCAGCGAATTCCTGCGTCCAGCCGACACGAAGAGGATTTGAAAATGAGACGGCTTTGGAGGGCGTAGGGTGAGAGGACAGGAGGGACACGGTAGAGTGACGTGGCGCAAGGCTGCCCAGCGAGAAGGGACGAAGAAAGAGTGCGACCTGCGGAGGGACAGCAAGGCACACACCGGGCCGCACCCTTCTCGCGTGGGTCGCCGGATGTGACAGTCGCTCTCTTTAATTACTCACACGCATACGCGCGCCGATGCTACGTGCAGGTAAAGGACCCGGCGATGCGAGTCACACGCATTTACCACCTATACCAATGCGGGATTCGACTTACGCGCCGCATTATGTTTTGTGCGTCTGCCCTCCCACAGTGCACGCAATCACGTACGCGCAGGAGACACGAGGAATCCTGCGAACGGATAAAAGGACGACGAAAACGCGCATCTGCTCTCGCACGTCCGGTCTCGATCGGTCGTTTATTTGAATAACGCGATGAAGAGGGTCGTAATTATCGACTTGTTTCGCACACAATGCGTCTTTAGCATCGAACACGTACATACTCAAGCAGCGAATCTGTTTGTTAAGTATAATATCTTTATTAAGTGTAGTATCTTAGTATGTCTCTTCACTTAAATGTAGTATCTTTGTTGATCGTCAATGAGATGAATAATTGGACGATCGACCATCGTCATATGTCCGTTAATTCTGTCACACGGGAGCATCGCGGTATCATTTCACGGGATCCTCTCGATTCTCTTTTCCTGTTTTATTTAACGCGACGCCCCGTGTGTCTCTCCAGCTAATGGGGTCATCAAGATGGTGGAATCGTTATTCTTTATAACGCCTATTATCTTCTCAATCATAACTCATACACCGCGCGGGAACCTGCACGCGGAGCAGAAATCTTAATTCAGCAATTAACCTAATGGAATGTATATAACAATTAGGCAGTCCGCGCAATTTTGTTTCGTCTGCTCGCGAAAGGGAGTGGTTGCACCCCTCCGGGGTTGGGACTCTCCTCTAATCTTGCCCAAGATGGTGTACCGCTGAAGAAAAGGAGAGCGGCGACGGCAACGGCAACGACGTCGACAGTAGCGGCACCGCGCGCCGCTGATAGCGCCGTTGGATGATGGGGGGGGGGGGG
>NW_014556477.1:276062-302108 GCF_001313825.1 Dinoponera quadriceps
GGAGGAGAGGTTAGCTGTATCTCGTAATTACCAGCTGATAATTTATGTTTATGCGGCCATGGGAGCTCGGGCTTACTTACCCCTTTCGCTGGATGGGGTGCCCCGCGAGGAGTATATTACTACACATTCTTACGTGCGTGCGAGGATGCCAGGGCTCGCGAGTAAGGCCCGAAGGGCGGGTAGGGGGTGAGGAAGAGTGCCCCTTGTTCATATTATACATCCTTAAAGTCCTACCGCCCATTACGTTACGCCGTAGAAATTTACAGCCGTTTTCACACGTTACTGGGGGTTAATAGTCCCTGCGGAGAACCGGGAGGACGAATTCTACGGGCCCCCTGGAATCGTTCCGAGAGGAAGGACCGGCAACTGGAGGAGCCTGACCGCGAGTCCCCGCCATCCCTTGACCGCAAAGAGGGGTTGTGCGTGCCGTGTGGGTCAACATTTCGCGACGGCTGCGGATCGGGGAAATTGATTGGGTAACGGCGCTTACGGATAACAAACTTGGTTTCAGTACTTCATCGTGTCGCTCATGTTGAAAGTACGCTGAGAACGTCTCGGCGAGGTCGCGTTGCAAATGACGAAGTGAAGACCGATGTAACAATCGAGCGGTGTAATTTTTATATCGCTTCGCAATAATCGATCGTACGGTCGAGAAGCTCGCTCTGTTCATTAACCGCCATGCTGAAGCGTGAACTCGTTGAATTATTCGGACATTCGTGCGCCGGTACGTGGAACCGATTGGAGGTGGAATATAGTCCGGAACTAATCGCGATCGTCAATTAGAAAGCACCGGCCGAAACGAGCCGGAGATATTAATTATCGATGGTTTGGCCCGCGCGACCCACCCACCGCAACAACGAGCGGCAGCAACAGCAGGTAGATACCTCAGCATTGTCGGCGCTAAACTCCCTGAGAGGGAAGGAGAGAAAGCGAGAATGAGGGAAATCGAGAGATAGGGAGGTGCGCAAGGATGGGCTGCAGAAAATTAACTTTCAATTTGAACTCTTTATCGCGCCTGCAGCTTTCCCTTAACGAGCGGCCCTGTAGATGATACTGCCTCGTCAGGTAACTTACACCTGTACGCCGAATATCGGCCGGCGAGGGAACACGTCCCCCTCCACTTCGCCGCTTCGCGCTATCGCCAAGAAAAACTTCCGGTTTTCTACATGCTCGAAGACAGTAAACGGTTTTCTGTACACGCGAGCTTTGTCCATTGTGTAGGTTCTCTCGCCGAGAAAGTTTATTTAGAGAATTTATGATACATCTGTTTCGGCTGGCCGTATCTCCGTCGTTTATACGCTGCACACATGTTAGTTGATGATATCGTGAGAAAAAAATCACTATACGAAGAGATATCACGGGTAAGAAAGATTGTAATATCGGGCTTGAATAATGCAGCTGGTTCAATAATCAATGAGCACGTCTCTTTATTCAACGTTTCTCAGGTCGATAATTATACGATTTAAACTTTTCGAAACATTAATAGAGCCGGAATAAAACTGGTAAGACCAGAGAAAAATGTCATTCGTGGAATAACTATTATTTCTTCACGTTCAGCGTCAATTCTTTACGCTCTGTGATAGGCTAGACAAAAGTTCGATTCAAAATTGTAAAATTAAACGTAACTTTATTGCATTCGAGAGGAAAAAAATTATTTATCAACCAAATAATCGTCGTCGTTGTCTATTGCTTGATCAAAATTTTGATATTCGTATACTTCTATTTTCGCTAATATCACTCGAGCGACATCAAGATATATTATTTTAGTTGTAATAGATTCCATTTAATTTAACATATGTTACTATTCTCCTAGATGTAAATTATATATTTACATACAATTATTCTGTTTTCGTAATGTCTGAACAGTTGATACATTTATGAATTGCATACTAGAGCTAGAAGAAATTATATTCAAAGGATTAAACTTTCGTATTTCTGAACCTTCAACACATTATATTCGAATAATAAAATATTTAAATACGAAAATTCGAACATTCGGATATTCGAATATTAAAAATTTTAAGAACCAGAAGGTACGGTATTCGTTTTGCATGCATAATAAATAGTATTTACAGTCCTAAAGAATGTAGTTTTTTCTTGCATTGTGTTACATTGTTATATATCATGGCGAACTTTGTATTTATTTAAAATTGAAATTGAAAAGATTTGTTGTTCGGTATTTGTGTTTTCTTTATTCACTTTGTTTTAAACTAGACAAATACAAATCTCGGAATTAAACTAAAAATATTTATAAATATCGAAGCTGTTAATAGAACTAATTTTGAAAAGCGCAATAAAATGCTGAACAATTAAAGAGTATCAGTTTATTAAACTACTAATCACCATTATTTATTCAATAATCTGTTAAAATAATCTATAAAATAATTAATTCCATTAAGAGCATCGATATTTCGAATCTTCGAACTTCCTCGTCGAATGTCGAATTATACCAAAATTTCGAAGTTTCGAATATGTCAAATAGTACAACCTTCAATGCATACATATTTGCCAAACATTGAGAACTCTTCAAGACATCGTTCACTCACTCACTCGCCTTCCGAGAGCTTCGACAACAAATCATCGACAACAATTTCCCGCATCCAGTTTTATTTCTCATCATTTGTTTCCCACAGGCGTCATGCCATCGACGCAACGTCGATGAACGACCCGAACGGATGTCGGTTACTTAATCGTCCGAAAGCAAGAAGTGCTGCGTGGTCACGTCGATATACACGAGCGTGTCTCTCCGTATGTCGTGCTTGTTCACCCCTGACGCAGCACCTTTAAGTTTCGAATCGAGTCGTGAATGTCGTTCCGCAAAACGTATTCCACAGTGCGTGCGTGCATGCGTGCAGGTCGACACGCATGTGCGCGGGGTGGTCGCCGAGGAAACCGAAGGGAAGCCACGGAGGACACGCAGATGTCGGTGAAATTCCGTTCGGAAAGTCACTCGAGCGGCGCCGCTCACATAAGTGAACAAGGCAACCTACTCCGGCGCGTCTTCCTTTATCGCCGCGCCACGGGCACTTCTTATTGCCTACGCGCGAATTCATAATGCCGGGGCTACGCACCCGCGCGCGCGCATACAAGCGGCTCGGTAAGTCGCAGATCGACCGGTAAGATTCGGCAGAATGTTTCGCCGGGGAAAAGATATTATCGCGGGTGATCGCAAAAATCCGCTATACGTTACCTCGCCGTACGTTCTTTTCGCGTACTTTCACGACTTTCGAGTATATATCCGAGCGGCCATCTGCATATAAAGAATAGTATTAACCGAACAGATGTCCTCTCCTCTTCCTCCTCTCTTTTCTTCTTCTTTTTTTTTGTACGTTCTAAGGGAAAGTTTTGTTTATTTTCTTCCGCACAGGTTTCTTTTATTTCTACACCTGCGCGTCTAACGATAGATGCAGATACCCGATGCACTTCGCATTACTCGTCCGCCACGCTGTTTTATCCACTGACACGCCGGCTGAACGGTACCGTCGGGCCCGCCAATGTGAGGAAATATGGGAATGATATTGAAAGAGCAATTGGGACGAATGCCCGATCATCAAGCGGGGGGGAGCACACAGTCCGTCCCGCTAATTTCTTAACGACAGGGGCCATAGTGTAACCGGCCATTAATTTCTAATTAAGAGGCAGTAAAATTTCAATAATGGTCATTAAGAAGCGGACGTTACGAGGCCTGTTCAACTGATACACGTTGGGCCGAAGGGTTACGGAGAAAGGGAAGCCGGGAGCGACAGAGACAGGCGAGAAGGAACAAGGCACGTACGACTGACCGTCAGGTGCGCCAGATGCACGCACGTCCCTCCTTCTTCGATACTAATCGTTCGCCGATCGTTTCTAAACGACCTTCGTATACCGCCACGAGAAACGACTTCCTCAGCCAGCAACGTCCGCTAACACACGACATCGCTATTACAATGAAATTACAGCGGCGCGGTGTACAGTTAGAGCCGTTAGCCGTAACCACATTCAGATCAGTGATATTGCTCTGATCTTGTACGGTCAACTATTGCGGGAACGATAAGATCTCAGGTTGAGGAGTTAGCGAGAAGCGATTCTTGTTATTAAGATAAGAGGATTTACATACGGACCGTAGATTCGCCGAGATATTTATTAACACGTACTTATTCGTGCTCGGTGTCAATTATCGGTGAGCGATTCGTTTCTCCTTCTTGTTATTGGCCGGGCGTGTTAACACGGAGAGAGTAATCCGGTTGCGGTTAAAATCGGCCAAGAAGCGGCGTTGTATTAATCTGGTCGCGCAGGTGAAAATTCTCCTGCGAAACAATCCACCGAAACGGGCGTGTGAGCCGACACACAATAGCTAAAAAGGATGCACAGACGTCCGGATATAATCACGAAACGTACAATGATCAAATAAGCTCGCTCCAGGCTCGCGCATTCGTACCGGCGCCGGCGCCGGTATTCCCCGGTACTCCCGGTACTTGTATACACATAGGTGCGTGAAAGTTACACCGGGTATCGGATAGCCCATTATATTCCACGGCAAGGTTAATACTGGATGAATTGGAATTGAATATTATGGCCCGGCCTGTGCAAACAGGGCCTCCGCGCGATGCGTGCTGCTGCTGCTGATGGTGGTGGTGCCGGTGGTGGAGGTGGCCGTCGGCACGGACCTACGCGGAAGCGGGTAGTTGTGGTAACAGGTACGGACCTTGGCACACCCTGCCACCGGTCACTTGTACGGAATTGTAATTATAACGTCGGTAAGTAAATTATAATACAATGCCGCGCCAGCGCGTGTTTGGTATTCACAAGATAAATAATACCGACATACGCCTCCGGAGTCAGCCGCGAGACAGACCGGGGCAAAGAGAGAGAGAGAGAGAGAGAAAGAGAGAACGGGGGGAGAGACGCGGACGTACCGCGCCGGGAGTGGTAGAAGAGGGGGAGGGGGATTGGCGAAGAGGTGGGGGACAGAGAAGTTGAGACTCCGCGGGAGCAAAATAGCCGAGTTCTCTGCGCTTCTGCGGTCAAAGAAGCTTGACCTCGGGACCACCTCGAAATCATCTACGTGGAGAGTTTTCTGACCTTTGTCGGGTACACGCCGACGGGGAAAAATCTCGCGGTGGTTCGCGAGAAGGGCGGCGTGTTCGGAATATGAAGGAAGTTTTGCGGTCGCGGGGGCTGGTAGTAGCCCGGAGGTAGCTGAATTCGGAGGAAATGCGGCGATCGCTCGCGCTTACGCTCGTTACTGCAATCGCTACCGAGTCGCAATTTCAGCTGTTTCCAATACGTGATTTTTCGGCCTGATTCGAGTGAGGGAGAAGCCGGGGCAAATTTACGGCATATTTCGCAAAGCCTCATATCCGATGACACACACACACACATACACATTATTAGCGGCATCGTATGAGCCATCAATTTCGGCATCACGAGATCCTCCTCCATCCCTCCTCATCTCCGCGCGACTTATTCCCTATCCGTTCCGTGGCTTTATTCTTCCTTCTTCTCGCGTGTCTCTAATGCTGAGACACATAAAGTCCAATATATGAACAAACCGGCCGCACGATGACCATGACTCAAAAGTTCCCTCATCGCGCCGGGTAAATAACGCCCACGTGACGGTGTCGCTTTCTTCCAGTCGGTGGCTAGATTACCGGGATGAGTTATGATAATTCCTGCCGGACGGCGATCAACGACGTCCAGCAATCAAACATGGCGCCCGAACGTACCGAAGCCCGCCAACGCCGTCGGCGTAATATCTCGTGCCGCGAAACAACACGACGCTAGGCGCAAGCTCCCGAGGGACGGACACACCTGTCCTTTCGCACCTTCCTTCCCAGCTATTAATCTTTTTGCAGTCGAGACCCTGGTCATCTCGAGATCGTTAGGGATGATTGATACGTATCGGCGGAATTGATTGTGGAAGTGCGGTTCGTCCGAATCTATTTGTATTACACTTTCTCGGAAACAGCTGACGCTTAACATTATCTCAATCATCGTAGCTCGAATTAAAAGGTGATAATAATTCGATCGATTGCGGTAGTTCGGAAATAAACCTCTCGAAAATTCGTGTATTCAGGCACTCGTATTTCTCCCGTTCCCCAGTTAGGTGATGAAGAAATTCGTTTACGAAAATAATTTCGCCCGATCGGGCTTGTTTCTGAAGTCGATCTAGTCGCTTTACGTCATCGTTTAAAAGACCGACGTCCAGACGGCCGTATCCAGCATGATTGTACTTGGAACCGAAATGACCATGGTAATTGTGGAACGCCGTATCGCGATTCCAAGGGAGGGGGGACGACGGATGTGACGGGGGAGGCAATAACAATTATTACTTCATTTCAACAGCCGGAAATACAATGGCCGGTCTGAGAAATCGTGCCAATTGCCGGTCCTCACGTCGTCGTCCCGCACATATGGGTCCGCGTATATCCCATTCGTGGAAATGGAAAAATAGCCTGGGAACATGTTCGGAATCGTTGCCGCGAAGAATTCACCGCGCTACCATGAGAGCCGAAGTCCGGCTACAGCGGAAGGGGAGGTAAAAGAGGAGATCGATCGAGTCGCGTCGGTGGAAGGAGTCGGTTAGTCCGATAGAAACGTCGTCGGTGCGCGAGAGAAAGCGACAAGCCCCGATAGCCAATGGAACCGATGGAACCAATGCGCGTGTTGCCAGTTTATTCCTACTGGCCAATCGTGTTAAATCGCTTCGACCTCCTCCACCATCTCCTCCTTGCTCCTCTCGCACTCCCGTACACGCCGACACTTTCCCTCCTCCTCGTCGCCCTCCCTTCTGTTGGTCCTTCAGCTACGATACGTATTACATGAGAAATACAAGGAAAAAATAAGAGAAGGACAAAGATGAAGAAAAGAAAGGTAAAAAGGAGGAAGGAGAAAAATCAGAAAGAGGATGAAGAGGAGGAGAAGAAGAAGAAGAGGAGAAAGAAGAAGAAGAGGGCATCGAACAAGACCGAGGAGGCAATTTTATCACGTAAGCAAACCAGACGTGAGAGAGGTGACCGGACGGGGAGTATGAAGAGAAGGAAGAGGTTGCGGAGGTACCGTTTATAGAGAGGGGAAGTGGTGTGACAGCGATAGTAGTGGAGGATATCACGAGAACAGAGTAGTCGAGAGAGAACGCTTACCTACTCCTCTTCTTGGAGCAGTGTCGCGGTATTGCGCCGTCTCCGTCTTATCGATAATTGGAAAAAGGAGAAAAAAGAGTCCTGCCTGCCTGCCTGCCTGCCGGGGGAAGAAACGACAACGCTGAGGAGGAGGAGGAAGGGGGAGAAGGTGGAGAAGGAGAAGGAGAGGAGGAGAAAGAGGAGAAGTACGACGACGACGATGACGACAACGTGGAAGAAAACGACAACGCCGGTGCCGGCAGCCAACCCCCTCGAACTCCTTTCTTCGGCGTGTCTCTTTCGTCCTCCTTTCCTCCCCTTTGCCCATCATCCCGGTATCCTGACCATCCTTCTTTCTCGCCGATTCCCGATGCGCGATCCATCCTCCTTTCTCGGCTACTTTCGGTACGATGTCCGTCTTCCTTTCTCGCCGAGCCTCCTTCTCCATGGGGCTATTCCACCTCTCCGTTCTCTCCTCTTGCCCACCAGATAGAGGTCCACGCAGGTCGGAGGTAGAGAGGAAGCGAAGCTCGGTGGAGGTGGACGGCACTTCATGGAGGTAGAGAGGGTGAGGAGGAGGAGGTGGTAGTGGTCGCGCCACGGCGGTGGGAAGGGAAGCCTATCTAGAACTGGAGGGGAGAGGGAAGCTACCAGGCACGGCCAGAGCGGAGTAATGGAAGCTGGAGTAGATATTGTATGGCATTACCAGACGAACTTTCCACGGCGAACATTGCGATATTGGTTTCGAAGAGCGCAGCCGAAGCGGCCCGAATGAAATTGGCCTACGGTGCTCTCTTTCGTATCCTCCACACTTGTATTGGTTGCGAGGCCTCTCACGTTGTATATCCGGGAACGCGCGATGTTGCGAAGGAAATAGTAAGAAACTATCGAAAGAAAGAGATAATCGTCTACAGATAAGATAATACTCTATTTTATAATCTATTATTATAGAAAGATTACTTTGATTTCCATTAAATTGCACAAAAAAAAAGTTAATTCGGAATCAAGAATAGATACTCTCATACAAAAGCAAGAATATTACTATTATTATCTCCTTGGAAGATTTTTAGTCTTGATTTGATGAAATATGTATTATACAAGTATTATTTGAACTCAATTCAAGATTCAAAATCTTCTAAGTAGATTATGATATTCTTGCTTGATATGAGAATATCCATTCTTGATTTGAGACTATTTTTTCTGTGTACCTCGCACTTTTGTATTTTTCAGTAATCAAGAATAAATTTGAATTATATTGAAGGTTGAAAATGTTTAACTGATTTTTCATGTTTTCATGAGAAGTTTCATTTATTCATCGTAGAAAAATATATGCTGAATATTGTCTATGTATCTGAGCCATTCACGCGAGTATTACTCGATAATATTTCTGCTATAAATGTACCAGTCTTAAAAACATTTCATTATGTTTGCATACCTATTGTTCTGCATAATGGAAAATAATTAAACAACTCAGAAATTAAGTGTCTTCATAGGAAGCGGTGTCTATGAAGCATGTGTACACGAAGTTACATTGCGTTTTTGTAATCCTGCCTCTTTCTTTCTTTCATTGTGCCGATTGTTCCATGTTCGACTGCCAATACGTGGTTTCCATTGTGCGCGCCACTGGTGAAAGATATCTCTTTCCGGTGTTCCTACGGTTTTTACGCTACGCTATGCACTCGTAACGTTAAATGATGGCTTATCGAAGGGTCGCAGGTGCACGTGCGTGAGAACATATTCTTATCGTGCATAAGAGGATTAGTGTATATGGTGTAAAAGATACATATTAAATATACAAGTTGCAAAATAGTTCCGTCGGTATTATCTGAGTATTTCTACACCCGGTGCTCAAGTAATACCCAAAAAACTCAGGTAGTACTCAAGTATTGTCCAAATATGTCGAGTACTTGCGTAAATATTATGACGTTATTTCCGATACATATGAGGATGTCCAAGTTAATGCTGTGTCTAATATTGCTATTGTACCTGCTCACGTAGCAGGCGGAAGGAGAAATAAGAAGGAAAAAGAGGAGAAATAAAACCGGTGACAATCGAGTCAACAACCTGCGGGCGTTCCGGCTATTGTTTCCTTAGTCGTCACGTAGAACAAACGATATTTCGAGAGGAAACAATGCGCCTCGAGTTCGAAGTATTGCTCTGGTTCGTGGAAAGCGTCAAACCAGCTGTTACTGATACCCGACAGAAATTTCCGTTTTCCGAACGTGATTGTACGAGGTCGGAGAACCGTGCATAAAAGGATATTACGTTTGAAGCCACGTCGTTTTAAAGTCACGTTCTCCCAATACTACGAAACTGTTTTAATTAATCTTCTCGCGGGATTATTATAAATTCTTCATTATTTTATAAATTATGTACAGTACAGAAGCATTAAAAGTATTAAAATAAAACCGGAAGCCAAATTTTCAGCCAATTTTCGAAAGTTGAGAGAGAGAGAGAGAGAGAGATAAACGTATTTATCTTATTATTTATTACATAGACGAACGTTTTTTTCAGAATATTCACTGAGTAAATTTGTTGACCGTCAATATGGTAATCGTTAGTACAGCGCGTGCATTTACCGGGAGCAGGACGTGAGTAGGCGCACGCATTTCTTCGCTCATGCGAAATTGCTTCTGAGGGATCGCTATCTTCACGCTTCATATGCCTTAATTGGGCGTTGTCAGACGACGGAATTAATTTGCGATCGGCAAGCTCGGCGGTTAATGAGACAATAGATCGTTTTCCGTTGATGCCGATGAGAATCTACTGGGAATTAATATATTGAATGGTTCATTTGGAATTACTTTATGTGACTAAATTATGATAATGAACGGGTTCGTTAGAAAGATTATCGTTGTTGCAAACTTCGCAAGCTGCCTGTTCCCGGTTGATTATTTAATAATGATATCCTACATATTTATTATCATGGACTCGCATCATGCTTTTTTATAGCGAAATAGCTCCGGTACTCCGATCTACTGTGGCAATTCTTCAGCGTTCTTACAAGCCACTTTATTTCTTCAAGGTTCGCGACACATTGATTTGACAGGATATGCAAATGAAAGTATTTCATCAATAAGACAATTAATAGTTTCAGTGTTACAATTCGATTAACGTAACAGCTGTTGGCATTTTTACAGCGCAATTGTCACAGTATTACAAATCGGGGAATTTCGACAATTACATAAAACGTCAAATACATCCTCGTAATAAAATATACAGCAGACGCGAAGGAAAGTGTCGCCGCATTATTCATCGTAACTGTGAAATCTAACAGTTTCCGGGAACTTTCCAACTCAAAATCGATGTAACGACCGTAGCACCATGACCTACCAAGGCATTGCTGAAGGGGAGGAGAAGGGAAAGGCGGAGATAATAAGAAGTAAAAGAAGAGGAGCGTCGTATCTTTTCTCGGGATCGAACCGGGTGGACATGAATTGGATATTCGGTGCACGGTACGCGGAACACAGAGAATGCAGTAATGACAGGAAAGCATACGGTTGAGCAGACATATATGTGCATGTATGTATACATGCGCTCATATCCGCGGTTGGATAGACCTCAAGATCGAGTATGGATCCTCTACATATTCGGCGATCTTTTTGCTTTGTGCTCGTCTGCTTCGCGCCGGGTGTTTTAAACACTCCAAGCATTCTCCATGTAGTATATTTATATATACAGTCGTTTACGCGACCGTCGAAACGACGAGTTGCCGAGATCGTGGCAATGCAACGTGTCTCGCGATCAATGTTTCTGGAATAGTGGCAAAAATTCTGGTTCAGTGAAGTGTGGAAAAATCGTGTAGTTATATCACAATCAACCAAATATTGCCGGAAAAATTAATCGAATAACTAATTACACGTCCCATACGTTGCGATAATTTATACTTGGCAAACACCTGCTACCTCAATATAAATATATACATAAATATATATAATTATATTTATGATGTACATAAATATATTTATGATATAATAGCAAACGTATCAATATTATTAACGATGTATTGAGCTTTCACAGCTCTACGTTAGAAATTGAAAGTCTCGCGTAATTCAAGAGCTTTGCCGAGTGTTCGCCGCCGACCAAGACGCTGAGTGCGTAAGAATCGCCAGGAACAGTGATTAGAATCGTTCGCCGTTTCGGACCAGCGACCAAGATCGTCCACGCGTGGAGGACTCAGCTGCTTGCTAGACCGCAATTACAATATGTCGGGGCCCCCTCATGGTTTTTCTCTCTCCCTCTCCCTCTTTCTTCTTCTCTCCTTACTTCTCTCTCTATCTATCTAACTATTCACTACCACACCACCATCATCATCACCACCACTACCAGCATTACTTACCAATTTAACCACTCGCCGTCGCACACCTTCCTTGGTCGGCGACGAGAAAGAGAGAGAGAGAGAGAGAGACCCACCAACACCTACGTATACCTCGTTCCTTGTGCATATCTCATTAACTCCACTGTTTCAACCTGACGAGGTATCGCCGACTATCAACCAGGCATCGACTTCGGCGTAGGAAGTGATTCACGGTTCACCGTGCATCATTTCACGCGAATTCAATTGCAGCCTGCTGCATGCATACGTTAGGTACGTACGCAGATCTTCGCGTTTCGTAATTTTCTTACGTTAAGCCCTCGTGAATCTTTGTATGCTGCCGAAATTATTACATATAGCGCGTATGAATAAAGAATAAATAATAATATATAGTTTTTACATATATACAGTTTTTATTTGTCAACAATTTGGATAATAACAATTTATCACATATTAACTTATATATTGCATACGATAAATTGTAAAAGTTACCCGGAAAAAAATGATTATATATGATTATATATAATTATATAATATATGAATTTTGCCTATATATGTGGTTACATATATGATCGCATATGTCTATATGAAAAAAAATGATGTTATATCATTCAATTAAATGTCGATATCGTATGCTATCAGAAGTACAAGTAGCCAGAAGTATTTACTTCGATTGTATTTACATATAATTTGTAAACAATAGTATTTTTTCGTTGCGGACATATATGATTATATATAGTCATATACAAACAAATTTCATATATGATCTTTTTTCTTCCCGGGTGATAAAACAAAAATTATTAATTCTAAAACAAATTATTATCGAGTTGCTATCGAGTGTCGGATTAATTAGCAGAATATGTAATTATGCGGGGCGTTTCCAAAAATAGTTCCTTTCGTTCCTATCACCTTGATCTCCGAATGTTACACGTGGCATATACAATGTTGCTCACGAGTACTGTTTCATAAAGTATAAACCTACAGCAATAATTACTTAATTCTCAAGTCCATTAGCGCATGTTTTACAAGCGCCGTGGAACCAATTAGGATGAAAATGTCGATGAATTATAATTCGCACTTAACGTACCATGGCAGTTAATCGCGGATGGATTAAATTCACCATCGAGTCATTACGTTGCTGTGAAGTTCTGGTTTGATGTTTTGATGGAAACGGAACGCGCTCACGTGAGTCGTCGTGCACTACAGGGAAGAGCCACCTTGCAGCCCGATCCTAATTGTCTGCGGAGCCAGGTGGGCCTTTCAGTCCTTTCTTGTCCGTTCATCAAACTGTCATTCGGCGATGTCAGCCTCGAGTGAGCGAAAGGGCCCAACTCCACAAGACCCTTCCTGAAAATCGAATTATCGTCAAATGTGGTCATTAAACACGCTTGAGTGATTACGAACAAAATAACCAATAATCCCTGAATTTTATTCGCCGGACAGTAATAATTCATTCACGTCGTACGTATTCCAACTTATTTCAGTTTCGGGGAAGGTCAGAATCTTTTTATTTTATTACAGTATTTATTGCCTTTTTATTTTATTACAGTATTTATTGCCTTAGGATATCGTCACACGTGATAACAGAAAAAAAATATCTAAGCGTTCTAAAGAAGAGCTATAGTATAAAATAATGAATACTTAGTCGAGTTTGTTAACACAGTTATCGTATATAATTTGCGTAGATATTGCTCATGCATAAAAGAACGGATAAACAATTTTTTTTGTGAGTCGGGAAGAATATGTATGATCTGCAACGCATAATTGCAACACATTGATTATGATTGCGAAGTATGCATCAGTTAAGTTAAAGTGTGAAAGATCATTTTCAGAGATGATCGGTATGTGTTAATAATATTTATTCATGCAACATGTATGAAAGATCCATCTATATGCCGGGTATACATATTCATCGAAGTGTAATCGTTAGTATACAATATTAATACCGATTTGAAGCATTTTCATATTCATTTCATATTCATTTTTCACGCGATAATTCGTCAGCGTTGCCCATTAATTATTTTCATACCGCGGGTAACGTAAATCGCGAATAGATGTAATTTCCTGCGAGTACAGTGGCCATGAAAGAGTCGTGTCGGTTTTGATGGCATCACCGGGACGTTACCTGCCACCTTAGCTTCTTTCCATTCGTTACTTCCTTTCGATTATCTCGCACCGTCCTCTATTAATCAGACCCGACAGTCGGTGCTCGCTCTTAATTACGCGAGAGCTCGAAGCTAGCGTACGTAGATTGACCATAAAGATGACTCCGGGTACGCTCGATTTTTCGATGGCACCGGCAATATAAAAGCGCCGACTGAGCCGCGGATACATAAGAAAAGGACAGGGGAGAGCGGTTTTAACCGGCCGTTAAAACTCAATGTATCGTGCGACGCCATTAAGGGCATTTAATCGAACTGCGAACATGCAGGAATTATTCTCGCTCCGGCGTGCTCTTTTCACCTGTCGTCGACCGTAATGTTTCTAAATCGCGCCTGAAAGCATGATTGCGCCGGTGGTATTTTTTTTCTAACGTTCGCTCACTCGAACGAATGTCTTTCTACTCGACGTGGGAATATGCACGATTTCTTTTCAGTTTACATTCTCATCAATCGTCGTTTCGTCTGCTCCAAGCTTGTCAACGCTCTTAATTAAATATCTCACTTGAGAATTTGTTCATACTTTTCAACAATATTGCATCCGCAACATTGCAAGGTACAGTGAGTTATTTGCGAATTTCGAAATATGCATTTGAGTGTTCCAGCGTGCGCGAGTGGGGACGATGAAAATTTATCGCCACAATATTTATAAATCCCTGCGAGACGAGTGTTTTCTCATTTGTCCGCGCGGATCGGCGTCCTCTCGCGCTCGGGTATTCGTGCGCGCGCTCTCACGCGTATGCGTGCGTGTGTAAAATACGTTGAAAAGACGGGGGACTGATTTAAGGCCCAAGCCGACTGACGGAATACTACAGATATTAGGAACGTTCGCTCGGCGAACGAAGCTATAGACAGTCATATCCGGCGGGCACCGGCAATTAATAACTCGCCAGGGCCTATTAATGCCATTGTTCAGAGACGCGTGACGAAAGTTTGTTCGTGTTAGTGCGTCAGCGTGGCTGCGTGTGCCCGCTATCGCGCTCAAGCGGCGACGACGACGTTATACCTGCGAGCCGTAAGATACAGGACGTTTCAAAGTGAGGGTGAGACACTCGCGGACAGGTGCTCTCGCCTCGTACCTGCTTGTAATCAGCGAGCCCGATCTATCGATCGATCGAATCGCGCCACCCGGGCGGGGAAGCCCACACTCTCGAAAGGATAAAATGAGATTTTAATCGACTTTCCTCACGTACAGCTGGAACACTTTTTCGTGCTATTCCCGTTCGTAACGTACATTTCGTAGGAGTTAGCATAGAACACGATTTGCGTTGCGATCGTCGAAGGCTCTCTCGTTAATAAGAAAATGCCTTTGATTTTTTGTTAAGTCAACTCTCTACAATTCTATTTTAATCGATTTGCTGGTGCGTTAGTTATCCTCTTACTGACCCTCAACGGCGCTTGAAACGCGCGTGGTAACGATGGGATTCCGAGTACACAAAATAGTTCAACGACCGCGGGTTTTCCTTTTAAATCGATACGTTTTATTAGTGAAAATCATATTTAGGGAATCATTCGCGGTTGAATTTTATTTACCCGCTTATCGTTTTCATCGATCGGTATCTTGAGAGTCACGACGAGTCATTTAATACAAATTGCAACGTTACATCAGAATGCATTATGAACTAAATGTTTCGTTGTTTCTATACGCATAAAATATCTCTAAACATTCATTGAAGGAAAAGTAAGCGAGTACTTTTCGGATATATGTCATGGGATGAGAAATTTGAGGGAAATGAAAACGATCACCCGCACGTTGAATGTTAAAACGAGGAAGCTATGCTTTAATCATTACGAATTTCCGTCGTACGAGTTGTACACCTGTCTCGAAGAACGTCCTCTCCTCGTGGATGAGGACGTCCTCCTTGAAGAGCCGCGACTGAGAATTGGAGCACGAATAACCGGGTGTGCCGATCGCGTTGGAGCGCATCGCGAAATCTCTGATATAGCACGGCGCGAAGAATCGAAGCCGTGAAATTTATTTGCCACGCAGTGGTACGTCGGGTGCGACCAGTGTGCCGTGAAGGTAATAATAACGATACTTCCACATAGACGCCGCGACTGGTAGCCGTCAGCAGGCACACAATGCCTATGATACACACAGCCGGCTCTCCTTCCTCCCGTCTTACTCGAGCCTCATTACTCCGTGTGCGTTATACTAGCCGGTATACCAGTCGATGCTATCTGTCGTCAGTCATATCGACTCCGAGGGTCGCTGCAAATTTTTACCACGACTTGATAGATCGTTTTAGTATGAGCGGCGCGTTATTTTTGCCTTTCCTTTTCGATAGCCGCGCCGGAACAATCGTGACCGAAAGAAAGGGGAGATCGGACTTCCCTCCTCCTCCCGACTGTCGGTCGTATATACATTTACGCTAATTTGTAGTTAGTTTACGTGCGCGCTCGTATCTCTGGCTTTGATGCGCGCACGGTACGTGCCAACGATAGGCGACTCGTGAAAACCGGTTCCTGCCTACCGAAATCGTAAGAAATGCGATTTACTTCTCCTTTGTCGGCTATTTGCAAACAGGCGGCAACGACGCCCACTGATTTCAAACCTTCGAACGTTCGGGGAACGCTTGATGACCGCGTGAAACATCACCGGTTTCGAAGGTTGTCATTTGGGAGACGGAGAGCGAGGAAGAGAGAAAGATTGATGCTGAAATAGATGTAATATCAAGTTTGCTTACGTATACTTATGTATGAATGCTTATAAAACGAGCTAATATTAATTTTAAATTGTTAACTGTATTTTTTTCATATATCGAATTTTTCACAAGTGTCGATTTCCTGTCTTGTCGACTATTTTGAAACGAGCGACGACGGATCTTTGAGAATTTCGTCGTTTTCGGTCGCCCGAAGGAGCGCAGGATCTACAGCGTGAACCGTTTCGTAACTTGGAGATTTCCTTTTCAAATGGAAATTACGCTGACTACCCTCCCAATGACGACGGTTTCCATGATTTCATTCCGCTCAATTCCCTCCCTTTGTATTTCCGAATGTCATCGCCAGTTTGATGTATGCGACGAGTTCCGTCGACTTCCATCCGTGCGAATTTAAAAGCGAAATAACGTTTCGTCATGCATGCAACACCATTAGTTTATTTCTCCGGCGGGAGAAAGATATTTTACGTTCGATACCACTTTCTCGCCTTCCGACAACGCGAAACGGAGAAATTTCCGGTGGAAGAAATCAATCCGACCTGTGCATGGACTGCAAAACATTCGAGGAGGCCCGAACTGTGTCCGCAACTGTATCGCTTTCTTCGTCTATGCTGTTATACGCGTATTTACGGATCGCAGGCAGATTAATAGCCCGTGGAAGGACGAAACCGAGGCGTGCGTTGCTTCTGAATCAAGATCGTAAAATCCTTGGCTTCCGTTCACACCAAACGGCCCGCCGAACTCGACTCTTTCCTTCTCTCTCGCACACTCGCTCGCCTGAGCGCGGAACCAATAAATCTGGATCCGGTCGCCCGGATCATGTGTGCGGCTACTAAGGCGCTTAAACATTATCTTTCGCTCCCTCTTCGTCCTCCTTTCTTTTCCTTGATCGCGCGTTCCCTTTTCATCCTTCCTTCCTTCGGTACAGTTCCCATCGTACTTCCTCGTGTGTCCCTCCTGTCCGCAACAAAACTCAAATCTAACTTATTTACATATCTCCGGCCAAAGAGAGAGAAAGAGAGAGAGAGAGAGGGGGGAGGAAATGGGGTAAATTACCATACACGCGCGCGCGATATGTATATATGTGTGTGTAGTACATTGCACTGTATATGTACGTTGGCTGGCAATACATATGAGACAAATACGAAGACCGTCACGCAGGTAAGGGAGTTGGAGGGGGTAGAGAGAGGGGAAGAGAGAGAGAGAGAGAGAGAGAGACCGATGCCCGATAAAACCCCCGTATAGGTACACCTCCAGTGTGCAAAGGTAGATCGTATGACACATACGGCATACGTGGCGAGGAAAAAAGACAAGAGCTCGCTGTCTGCGTGAGTGTGCGCGCGTGTACCCAGCAGCGTCGCACCAACGTGTGTCGGGTATACCCCTCTTTCATTGGGCCAGGTGGTGGGATCGCACCAAGGTCGGGCCTGTCCTCTGTCTTTCGATCGTTAGAAAGGGTTGCGGATCGATGAGCACGAATTAGCATTGCACCATGATAATACCCGCGTATCTTAGCAGATTCGAGCAACAGGGTCGTTGCGATGTGAACCGAGTCGTCTTTGCGAAGGATACGTGAAAATTTCAAATCCTGTATGCGTCGAGTATCACTGGCAGTCAACGTCAGTATAACGCCAGTATTTTTCTACCCGGCTATCCGGTTAGTACTTGAGGGACTCGGGTATTTGGTTAGTACCCAGGATATTCTTTTACTTGAGATTAACTTTACTGATTACTAATGCGGTCATAATGTCGCAATGCAGTTATGAATTATTAAAAGTTTCTACGTGTGAAACAAACGACTGAATTACATTGTATTGCTGTAGAAAAGAAACTGAAAAAAATTCGAGGTCAAAATCGCCTTTGCGGACATACCTCGAAGTCAAGAACTTTCTATGGGGAACTTACAATATTTCAGGTAGTCTTATGGCCGACACCTTTGTTTGTTGACCTGGATCAATTCTGGAAATCAAGATACAGGGAAATAGTGTGCAGGTAGCATACAGACGGTGATTCATTGGGCGGAAAAGCACTTCTACCTAACCGGAAAAATAGATACAGTGTTTTCGACAATTTTGCAGTAATCATGCTCAATCTAGATTTTTCGTTGCGTCATTTGATACTGACTTGATGAGAAAACATTTTCTTTGCGGCGAATTTTAAATTAAACTCGCAGATAAATAAAACATCTGTTATTAAACGTAAACGCTGAATATATAAGAATCGGTTTGCGAAAACAAAATTAAATACGATCATCCGAAGCGATTATTTAGACATAACTAAGAGCCGGTGTGAGGTTGGAGTCAACGTCCTACGGAAAAAAACTGGAGTGTTTCCTTCACTTTCGAAACCGACACTTTTGTCCGGTGACCCGGATCAATCCTGGAAATCAAGATCGAGAAAAGTTGGGCGCAGGTAGTATAGAGATGGTCGATTGTCCATTGTGCGCGTGGAAAAGCACGTATATCGGTGAAAAAGAAGTTACGTGTGTCGTGTACGGAAAGCGATACGCATTCAACACCCAACGTTCTTCTCTCGTCCACGGGGTGTCCTAGAAATGGAAACGTGAGACGCGGACTGGTGGATGCGACAAACGTGACAGGTAGAAACACTCTGGCAGGCGAGAAAAACCTCTTTCTTCCCTGAGACGGCTAGACAGTGCATTCAGTGCGATTGGTTCCGTTTCATTTTTCACACCAATTGAAGAACGTATCAACAAATAAAGATAAGCGATGTGTGCGTTTTAATTCTTGCGATATCAAAGTATTCTCGACGAAATCGGGTGATCTGCATCTTCTAGGAATAATTCTGGTGACTTCGAGGTTGCAAAGATAAAATTCTCCGAGCGCATGAAGCACGGAGTGTTTTCCGCTGGAAAATGTGAAATCCAGAGGCGCGATCAGGAACGTGACGATAAAGAAAACGCATCCGGGTTTCCATAAAGGGAAGAAGAAACGGGATTATTCGCTGTAAATCGGGCCAAAAGGTATTAGCACCATTTTGCCCCCTTAATATATTATTGCTGCGTCGAGGACCTTCTCAGGCCCCCTCATCCATATCCTTTCAATAGACAGTCATATGCATACCTATGAGAGGACGACAGGACGAAGGTGAGGAGGATGTGCCGATACCCGAATTTCTTTCGATCGACCTGTTGGGAGACGTTCGTCTCCATCACGAGTGCACGCGGGATGCAAATTTCGCCATATGCAAATCATACATTGGGAGGTATGCAAATGCTCGGAACATGTGCGCCCCGTCTTTTTCGAACCCTTTTCCGCCCAGCACGCCGAAGATGATCGGGAACGCGCCCGATATTTGCATATCTTGGATATTTCCTCTCATTGTATCGGCACCATTGTACCGTAGGTTCCTTCATCCGGGATGGGACACAGATTCTTACGTACACGATGGATCCAAGCCATTAATCCGAATATCTCATTGAATCGAACCGGTGTTAGGATTGACAGATTGCCTCGAGTGTTCCCAGGATCGCAGTTTCCGGCTTCCTAATGTTTCCCTGACCGTACGCGTCTACTTGCAGATGTTTTCCTGAATCGATTATTTTCAACGTCCCATACATTTCTTACATATTCATTAAATCGTAAAATCGGCCACATCGGAGCATCAACTAAATCGATTATCTCCCGAGGAAGTAATTTAACAATCTCTCATCAAATTAAAGTAAATTTGCCAGTCAACCATGTGTAACCAAAGGCTATCTAAACTGTTCATACGTAGTTGATAAAATAACACACTAGTGTTGCAAAATCTTCAGTGATAAGATTTAGTTTCCTAACGATCTTTAAATGTCTTGACTGCTAATTAATCAGAGAAGGGGATCGAGCAAATGTAAAGAAAATAAAAGAAAGTTTAGCGAACGTGAGAAAGAGGCGCAGTCCTCGTCGATCCTCACAGCGTATCAAAACTACGATATAATCGAGAGCGCATCGAAACGAGCCCCCCAGAGCCAAGCATATTATACTCATAATACGATCGTAGCGGAGACGTCATTGTCTGAAACCAGTTCGCGATCTAACTCCTTTGCATACCCGCTCCCTTCGCGACACGTAATTATTGGTCCACGCGCATTGATTATTAAACAGCTTATTATATGCGTCTCGGTGTTTCCGATGTGTCTTCTGCCGCGACCGAGGACAGCTTGGAAAAAGACGCCAGGTGTTCGTAAGGACGAAGCCTCGTTCCCGTCATATTTCTGCCCACTTGGAAAGTAAAAAATGCAGCGTCTGACAGGCTCTCTTTTTTTTTACAGCCGTCGCGTTTATTATTATTTTCCACGGCTGTGTCAATATGCCACTTCGTGGGATTCTTTTCAATTCACAAACGACAACATTGCGGATCCTGAAAAAGGGCCGGTCAAGCACAGTTTTATTCGCAATCCGAGGATCATCACCCTCGTAATTTTAACGAACGGAATTTCCGCTTCCGCCTGATAACTTCGACGTTGAGATGACGCGGTCGGACACGCGATGCGCAGCGAACGAGCGAGCCGGTGCAACGATTGCAGCGACACGTCGTCGTCGGCGGCGGTGGTGGTGGTTGGCCGTAGCGCGATCGTTTTGCAATGTTGCTGAAATAATTGCTCGAAAACGGTAGCGCGCGCGAGTGCGGTGAGCGCGAGGCTATGGTCGCCGGGAGAGATAGATGCTAAATTCCTCTTTGCTCTGAATTAATCTCGGCCGGAATGTAACTCCCACACCCGACTATCCCATTGCCCCCGTGGACGCCGCGCCATGGTGGACTTTCATCACGAATGGCTTCTAGAAGGGATGCAATTGTCCGCGTCGTCGGGCCGATGTGCGCGCGATGCACAATTTTCGCATTGCCGGGCAGAGGGAGAGAGAGAGAGGGACGAGTGCAGACGTAGCGTCGCGCTGCGCGCTCTGATCGAATCATTTATTTGTGTTCTCGGCGCGTAGTATTGTATAACGATTGTATAACGCGTATCAGGTCGGGCCAAACGTGTTGTTTGCGCCGTAATTATTTCACGTTGCGCAACGCGATCGTTTACCACCAGCATTCGTTGTTTGGGGAATACGTCGCGCGCGGCGCGGCGCGAGAACGCGTGTACCTACTCTCGACGGTTTGATAATACTCGATCGGAACGACGCTCCGCCAATGGCGCAACGTTAGCCGAGTGTCCTTATGTCGCACGTAATATTCGTCGTCTATGCGACAGTTGCGTAACAATGCTGCGGTTCGATAGCGATCGTTTCAAAGACGATATTAAGCACGTTCCACGTCTGAATGTCTCGCGGCGGTACTTAAGATCGGGCGGATAATAAATTTGCGAAACAATGACAGTATTATCAGCCTTGTGACATGAACTTCTTGACCGTTCCCATAATATTGCAAGTAGACTTTATGATGTATTCTTTCCCCAGTATTCGTCATTGAATCGAAAGCAACGGATAAATTTATGAAACATGACGCTCGATACTCGGTTTGTCGCTGTGTTGCATCAACTCGGTTGTGACCCGATTAAGTCGCTCGTTTCGTGCGTGAAAATCGCGAGGAGTTAGTAATTTCTTGTACTTGTACACGGTCCGATTTCCTCCAACGGATTATCTCAGGGGCTCGCTCAAACATACGCGTATGCAAAGCGATCTCATTAATTATGCAGGAGATGGAATTCACATTACGTCTATGTCAAGGAATCTTAATGACAATTGGCGAATAAGTTGGCGATTGAGCGTACTGTTCCTGCCAGTTGTATACTTTCTCAGCCAATAAAAGAGCCAGAGTCGGAGACCCGTTGCATACTAATACGAGATCTTCGAATAACAATTCCGCCTATGTTTATTAATAGTGACTGCTTTTCCCATCGTGTGGACTGTTGGCAGCTCGAACCGGCTAGACGACTCTATGAACCCTCCTGCGAGTCACTTCAAGACGGCCCGAATCGATTTTTAACATCGGGAGCTGGGTATTGCTTGAAGCAAATCGGAAATAAACAGGATTGTAATGCGAAATACATAACGGCAGATATTGTGTATAGTTTAAAGTTTATACCGATCTGTTTCAAATGATAATCATTATTAGATATTAGCGCTTTGTTCATTATAAATAACGGATCAGAGTGCATCGTCTAAATAACAAGAAATCATTTTTAGAGCGACCGATAATATTAATTTTAGAACGGGTACAATAGCGTGTAATGACTCGCGAATATATTTAAGTTAATGTATTATACTTCCGTCACGCAATTATATGTATGAAAATTAAACACGATCTTAAGAAATGTCTTAATTAATTCCCAGAAGCGTTTATTGCAAATTACTTCTTGCTGTGGCAATTAGGCAAAATTACAACGTTCGCGTTGCACAATAAAGTAGAACAAGCAGCATGAGAACTACGTTGCTGCAAGAACGGACGCTTCAGTTTTGCTTATCATTTACTTCGTGACAACAAAATCTCATGCTTAAGATACCTCTGCACTGATTAAAATAATTCGCTATTAACTTCCAAATTTTTGATAAACATTAAGATCAATTAATTTACAAATTAATGTATTTATTTATATATACGTGCACGCGTACGTTCGTTCCAGTAAATTAATGATTTTGTCATTAAAACAATAAATATATACTAAAGTTTGCTGGACGATTAATATTTTATTATAAACATTTAATATAAGCAAGATCTCTCTCTGACGAATCTTAATACTAATTTCGATGTCTTCTTTATGCAATTTATCGTTAACATCGCCGTTTAAGAGATAGTAAGTTGAGGAAAATGAATTTTGAACACGGTATTTTGTATACAGGAAAAGATTTTATATCGATATCGGTGCGTAAATTGAAATTTCGTCACATTGTTGAAGGAAATCCGCACGCAATTGTGTGCCCGTTGCGTGCGTTAAAATTGTTTATCATACATACGCATGGCAAATATTACCATGCAACGTAAGCGCTCTTTGGAAAGCGCTCGTTGTCTCATTAAGTCCCGATCATTATATTTACGACGGTCAAGTTAGTGAAAAATGCTTAGCTCTTAAATATAAAACACTTTATGAAAGAGTAAAAATCGTTCACACATTGTCCGTTGTCTTATTATAAAAGTGCATGACGCATGCGTATTTACATATATTATGGTATCTAATGTTTCTAAGAAGCAAATATAAAAGTGCATATATATATAATAGCGTAATGTTTTGATATTAAATAGATTAATATTATTGCAGATTCGACACTCTTGTATAATGTTATGTATTGTGCTGCGATTATGTGAAATTCTGAGAAATACGGTACACTATCGTATGTAATCGACTATTCCTTGTACGATTCGATCCGAGTGTTAAGTATCGCCACGTACGGCGAAATACGATCTCGTGGACGTTCCTGGCCTACATTGCCACTCATTATATGATCGAAAGTAAACGCTCAACCTTCGTCTCAGGAAGACAACGTTGAACAATAGGATGTGCAGCACTCATACGTTACGTCAAACATATCAGGTGTAAACTACCAATTACATGCATAACGATCTCTATTTAGAAGTAATATTTTAAATTTTTACGCTCCCGCAAAAAGTTTGCCCAACAGTTGTAAATTAAGTTATAAAGAGCGGGCAAGAGCGGCAAGAGCACTTTCTTTCTCGTTCCACCAACAAATTGCTTTATTTTTCAAGTTGCCAACTTTCGCGACTGAGTTGCACATTTTGTAATATTTCCTATCGTTATGACGAAACCCGTGATTCGTTGGCAAATTTGAAAATTTTTGCTCTATATTTCTACGATACGCAAAATACGACAACGTGAAAAGAACGGTAATTAACGAGACCGATCGTGAAAGCAATTGCCGGGGAAGAAGTTGTGACAATGCTGAGCGGGAATTTTTAAAGAGTGTGCTGCACATTGTCGGACACGGCTCTCAGGATGAAAGCCCCTATTCAGTTCCTAACGTTCGTTCAAGTGCACCTTTCTGAAAGCTATTTCCAGGGCCGCGTATATTCTAAGTACACATGTTACACCAGTGTCCATGAATACACTACAATCATCGCGTAGCAGCAATGGTCGGACAAGATTAGCGTGTGGCTATCGTGCGTGTGGAGAGTGACTGGTCGTAAAATAAAATATTCACGTGTGAAACATTGAATAATCGACCCTGATGACTGGTATTTCTCGGAGACAGAGAAACAATTAACGCGGATAAATAAGCGAGGAATGCGAATCGATGAGTTTCACTTACGAAATTGATGGGATTCTTTCGTCCGCTGCTAAACCATGCACGTTTTTCTTAAATGATCGTTAAAACAGACGCGAGAACCTGCGAGAATCGTGTGAAATGATATCGTCGAGACAACGCGACGATGCCAATCTCGAATTGACGCTACGGAGTGCGCCGCTGTCGCAGTACGAGTTGCGAAAGTGCATGTACAAGCTTTCGGATGAGGATGAGGAGCGAGTAAAGATAAGGGTGGAAAAACCTCGAGCTGTCCGGAAGCGACAACGGTGGGAGCATCGAGGGGGTTAGATCCTGCGCCTAAGATCACCCCTGCCGAGCGCATGCTCACGCACCCCTTTTCCCACTCTGTCGCCGTGGTTTGACTCTCGATACGATCGGAAAGACCTGAGAACCGAACTATCAACTTTTCTTATTTCCCCGACTTGCCCGTCCCGGGTCTCGAGAGCACACGCCTTTCAAATATATATATATATATATTTCCTAACGTAAGCTCCCTTGAAATCAACATCGCAAGATGTATATGCGCGTTTTCTATTTGTGGCTAATACGCACTAGTGGTGTTATTCCGAGTATCCAAATATCTCGGGTACTACCCGGGTATCCGTGTGTCTGTCGGACATTCCCCGGATACCCGTCTCCCCCAAGTATTACCCAAGTACTCGCTTGATACCCGCTGATTAATACTCCCCAACGAAAAAACTTACATTTTTTTACATACTATCCTAAAGAATGAATTCACACGCGCAAACTGTATGGGAAAGACAATGGAATCTCCTTCCTATAAAAACAGTTTAGACGCAGATCAATACGATCGGACTCGTAATTAGAAACTAATTCCGTGTCCTAGGTGAACGCGTTTTCTCTCATCCCGTCGAACCGGGCGGCCTCAATTTGACTCGGCACATTCTGCGCGCAGCGCAACCCTTCTTTCCGATCAGCCCGTTGAAGTCACCGATACTTCCGATACCTGATATAGTGAACCGTCCCTCGGCGGTGTACGGTCCGTGTCCTCGTGGCCGTGGGTGGAAGGGGTGCCCGGCGGTTTGGTGGGGGTAGCCACCCTCGCGTTCCACCAGGCTGGTTTCCCCGCTTTCGCGCTACGCGGCGCCACCGTACGGCCCGCGCCAAAGCAGTTCCCCGTGGCCGAGCCGACGAAGTCTTGTCCACCTTCGGTGCGTCCGCGAACCCTTATCGTCCACCCTTCTCGCGTCTGCGGGACACGCGGCCGATAGACGGGCGCGTTCGCCGAGCGTTCGCCAGACGTCGGGAACGATCGTCGACGTGGAGTAACAGCCTGCCGATGGGACCTGACGGCTGCAGCGCGGCGTCGCCGCGGACAATTCTTTCGCCGGGGTGGAAAAGTGCGTGGCCGGAGGGATGACTGCGAGGGCTGCAGGCACCGAGCGCTCGAGTTAGTCTCGGCCAGAACACAGGCCCAGTAGGATCATCGCACACGCACACGAGGCGCGCGAAGTGCGCGGATCGAACAGACCGATAAGACAGACGTTCGACGCGCCGGATCATCGGAGAGTGCACACGGTGCTTCGCGGTGCGAGGTGTGCTCTCTCCTCCTCGCCGCCATCTCCCCCCCCCCCCCCCCCCCCCCCC
>NW_014556477.1:302200-303813 GCF_001313825.1 Dinoponera quadriceps
CCCCCCCACCTCCTCCCCCATTCGAGGGCACACTCGCGAGTAAAAGGACGCTTCGTGACTGTCACCTCTGAATTTCGCTTTTCGATCCGCTTCTCGTGCGCGCGATTCTTCTCGCGTCCGGAGACGAGTGCGAAGATCGTCGAGAGCGGAGAGAGGGAGAGAGACAGCGTGCGGAGGGAAGACGACGCCGAAGAATAATCACGGAGAACTGGGGAGAGTCTGTGTTGCAGCAGGTGATTGTCACCGGGCGATTGTGATTGTGTTTTTGTGATGATCTTCAGTTGTGACAGTTTCCCTCGAGAGATTTCCGTGATGATTAAGTAGACGCGGGTGATTGGCACGTAGGGATTACGGCGCGGAAAGCTCGGAGCTACCTCCTCTTGAGAAAACGGTCCTTGTTGTCAACGGACATGATACGTGCACACGCGTTTTTATTATGATACCTGATTTAAAAAGACACGAGAACCGCAAAACCGTGCTAGACACGAGGTCTCAAGTAAAACGCGTGATTAACTTGTCAGCTCGAATTCAGACCCACCCGTTTCGGTAATTCACCGTTCGAACCGTCGCGACGTGCGAGCCAATTTTTTTTATATTAGACTTCGATTGGCACAATATTGTGTTCGTTCGAAATATTCGATGATTCGTCCGTTTATTTTTGACAATTTCGCCGCAAAATGCGTCAATGTCGAACAAGAAACGCCGGGGACCGAAAATCCTCTCAATTCCGTATTTTCATGATATTGCGCTGATGTGCGCAATGTTAAACAAATTGAAGCGAGCGATCGATAATTTGTGAAATCACGCGCGACGATGGTATATTAAAAAATAAAGGGGTTTTCGAGCGATCGTCAAATCTTCGCACCGCTTTGCGGGAAAGCCGCGGCTTCAGACGACAAACGTATTCTCATTCGGTCTAATTTCCGTGGGATTTCCTTGGTCGCTGATGGTGTCGCGTCTGCCTGCGAAATACATCATGCACGTGCAGGCCTTACCTAGGATTATCTGAAAGTCGAAACGCGGGACCAGCGTGAACGTGACCATCGGACGGATTCCTGATCGTCTCGGGCGCATTACGTACCTTTATCTCGAGCGGTCAACCAACTTACTTTACGGCTCAGGAAGGGAGAGCGAGAAACGCGATTCGAGTGGCTCTCTGTCGGAGAACTCGAGACCCGGTTGATAGCACTTAGCTGACTATTATAATTCGCGCGAGTTTCAGATCGACAAACACGTAAACCTTAACGTCTCGAGTACGAGATCGTAAACTTCATTTGCGTTTCAACGCGCGGGAGTGACGTCAAGTGTGTTCACGAAACTCAGAATCGTCGGTGAGAGATCATCATTAGTCCGGGCGATTTTCCCCACCCCGTCAAATCGCCGGTAATTTACTATTTTCAATTATCACGTAGGCGGGCGGTATCTTGCCGGGGGAAAATTCGTGGGAAACTAGACGCGCTACGTTATACCGGCGCGCTCTCCGCGGAAAAAGGGGGGGCGCACAAAAGACTATTTAATTACGATCGATCCACCGCCGTCAGCTGCACCGCTTTCGGCACCTTGCGCGATCGCGAGCCGCCGCGGACGGATACTTCTCCGGGGGGGGGGGGGGG
>NW_014556477.1:303818-359144 GCF_001313825.1 Dinoponera quadriceps
GGGGGGGGGGGAAAGAAGCGCGATTTCTCATGTGATAAGTATCCCCGTGCGCGCGAGGAGCGTCTCGAGTCGTCTCGAAAAATAATCATCGCGTTCACCCGGATCAAGTTCATTCTCTGGATCCCGTACGTACACCTCCCCTCGTCGTCGTTATAGCCCCTTCCGTCCGCCGGCTCTTATCCGGTGTAAAAAAGATTTCGCTTACTGTCAGACGGACGGTTAAGTCTCATGTCGTTCCTACCGCGAGCGTGTCGCACGACGACGTCCCTGAGCGCGGCTCTTGAACTTACGGCTCTCGCGTTCGTCGCGCATCCTTCGTATGCCTCCGCGCAAAAGATATTGTTACAATCGCCGGGGAGTCCTCGAAGAGAATCGCGTTGCTCCTCGAAGACCAATGGCGGGGACAGGGCAGCGGAAGGGAGTTTATCGTCGACCAGTATATTGAGTAGCGTGCGACCGCTGGAAGAAAGTGAGTCTCTCTGCTGCGAGCAGCGAAATTCCAAGACGACCGTGACGCACGACGTCTCCCGCGATTCCGTTTTCGACAGCCGCAGTCGGCGACTTTTTGCCCGAGCGGTTCCGTTCGTGCGCGATGTGGTGGACGTTCCGTGACAAGGTAAAGAAATCCCACCGATTAAACATAGACACGTCCAAAATTCCCAGGGATCTCGTTTGAGAGACCTCAATGAGCCGTCCCCGGCTTTGACAATGCCGGCTTTCTCTCGCTCTCGTCGTACGTTATCGGCATAAATACCTTTCTTTATCCGCCATACTCTTCGTCCCGATAGTTCTTCGGCCGCGCCAAACGCTCGTCTTATGATTTCGCTAATTAATGGGGCGTCAAACGCGAGAAAAAAGAAAATCTCATGCGTTGCTTGTATTAGAAATCACCGGATTGATTAGTTTACCAGTTAACGGTTCCGGGTATTTTCTGTTTTTTGAAGGACGATCGGGAATGAAGAACTTTGATCCTCGACAGTCGTGTCTTTCCCCTTTTTATTTTTTCCCCTTTTCCGCGCGCGACACGTGTAAAAATTCGCGACGGACGACGACAATGGTGATTTGCATAAAGCGAAACGCGATCGAGAAACCGCGCGGCGCGTAAGCGATGCAGCGGCGACGCGGAAAATGGCCGAGAAATTCGGTTTTTGTTCTCATCGATGGACGATGTAAATGCGAAACCGGCGCGCTCGCTACGGGCGTACGTCTGGGAAATATGTAATTTAAACTCGAAATGATTTGTCGCAAGTGAGTTATTCCACGGTACATCGAAATCCGGGCGGCACGTCGCATATCAGACGACGCATTAACTTGTCGTACTATTACGAGAACTGACCGGCCATATCGTGTATATACGAGCAGTAAAATCGTCTCAACGGCATTGCAAAACGCGAGGGTGTATTCGTGTTTTTGGCTAATCGCCGAGCGTCTTCACACGGTCGAATACTTTCGGCGTAATTTTATCTTTATCGCCGGTATAAACGATCGTCAGGTATCCGATTTCTCTTTAACCTGCGATTTTTCACAACGTGCGGAACGCCAAATTGAATCGGTAAGAAAGTAATAATTATACGTTATGCGTCACCATCACCACGGGTTTCATTTGGAAAAATTTTTTCAATCCGTTTCGCAGCTATTTCTGGTCGGTAATTTTATTACACATAGGAAACGAACATAATCCGCGAAAAAGAAAATGTTTGTTTAAATTTGACATTTTCCGAAAAACCCGGAAAAATCCGGCGGATCATGGCCGTGAAATAATCTGCTCCCGTATCAATTATACCGATGATAAAATGATGTTGTATATACAAAGGGCTATTTTGAGGAATTTGTAGAGCGTACCTCGAATAATGAACTAAAACCGATAGACTGTTCAGAATATGTCACTGGGGGTTCACATTACTTCATTAAACTCTCGGTAATGAACTGTCAGTCAAATTTATCCGATCAAGAATAACCGCTTCGATTGTAATTCTAATTATCCGACAAACCTAATGCTCGCGCGCACCCTGCCTTTCTCGGTGTCATATAATCGAATAGAAAATTATTCTATCAATCATCTTCCACGTCAGATTTGTTTAGAGCTCACTATTACGCTAAAACTACAAAATTTTTCGATTTGCGCTATTACGCCGAAACTACAAGATTTCCCGACGTGTCCGGAACTTTCTGGAAATTTTTTCACGGTTTCGCGCATTCGTCAATTTCGATGAAGAAAATAACTTTGGAAAGGTGAATATCCTCTGACGAATGGCGAGGCAAATTTCGTAGTTGCAAAAATCGCGAGCCACATCTCTCCCGGAGTGACAACGATACGACACGACGGGGAATATAATTACGATTCCTACACGCGCTAAATATACAAGAGCCGCCACAATTGTTCCATAAATATTACTCGCGCGCGCGGGGACGTGCAGAATCTTCGTGTACATACGATAACGCGGCAAGACTCCGCATTTCGCTCCGATATGTGCCTCTACATGAGCGTTTTAATTATATTCGAGGTGTCTTCTCATTCTATTTAAAACTTAACTTAAGTCCACACTTTCTCGTCGCGTTGGCGGGGCGAGCGCGCGCGGCCAGCGAGCATTATGCGACCGCATAACGTAGCGTTCGTTCGGATCACTGCCTCTGCCAACAATGTATCCGAGTGTGAACATCACATTATATTTCTAACCGTCGAAGACGTAAGACGCGAGAATTGCTAACTTCGTTCGCAATACACACGCACGCGTGCACGCGGGTGCACACGCACGTCGCGTACGCCGGCCGGCGTTGACAAACTAATCCCCGCGCTATACCGGGTGATCGTAAAGTATGCGCTGACAAGCCGGCAGTCGTGTTGTATTTTCGTGGTCGAGTCGTGCCTGATAAATTTCACACGCTAACCTCGCGAGCGCGCGAACTGACATAACCGCGCCAGGCCTCGGAAACTCAAAGTTGATGAAATTTCCGCGAGAGAGCTTTGTGACGCAACCGATACTTTGCACTAATCGTCCTCGTCGTTGCGGCGAGGCGCGTATTAGAGCGTTTAAAAGTGGCCTCGAAGCAACATTTTGCCCGAGAATCAAGCCAATGCGAGAGAGATCATGTTAATGTATCGTCTTAATGATCATTATGTGTGAGTGATCATATTTGCTTCAAAGTAATCACATTTGACAACTATGACTCTTTTACACGCCATATTGTTGGATCACAAATATAACATGAAGAGGTTCCGCCCCATTAATTATTATACGTGACATCCGCTTCTTCGTACCGCAACGATTTTCGATTATCACTTAGCTCCTCGCACCGTTCGAGAATACGTTCGAGACGAATGGTATCCGCTGCATACGAAAGCAGACATTGTCACATTAATAACAACTAGCTGAAGTTCCTTGCACTAACGGTCGCGTTAGCCATTGAAACCAATTCTGGGCTGTTGATGGCACCGCGAATTAGCACGGATTAATCGTACGAAATCGATTGATGCGTTACAACTTTGTCGCGTTAATCGAGCAACAAGTAACCAGCCCTAAGTATTTTAATGACGATGCGCTCAAATGTTGTATAAATCGTATTTTGCATTTCACTCAATTAAATAGCTCAGCAATAGCTTCCGTTAATCTGTCGTAGCATCACACAGTACTCTGTCAGCTATTAATAATGCGAGTGCCGTAAAAATGAGTAGAATACAGGAAACTTGGATATTGTTCGTTCATTCTCCCGTTGTTAACAAAGGATTATTAACACAGTTTGCTGAGTTACCGCATGCTATCGTAACTATTAACCCCCTCCAATTTCTCTATTTTTAGAATTTTATAGTAAATTTTCAAACGCGCGCTCCGATTTTGTAATATACAATATTATATAAAATTTCTAGTGATATTCGATCCTGGATTGTTGTTGTGTCAAAAACTTAGTCGAACTGAAATAATCAATCCTGCTACGCTGAAAATCAATACAGCAGACAATCAGTATGAAAATGAATGGTACGTGCGCTCGTACATGCGCCGAGTTCGATACCAGTTAAGTTAACTGGTGCGAAATGGGTTTACCGCGGTAAAAGGCGGGTTGTACCGGCTAACCCCTTCAGTGGGCTATTATCTGCACGCGTGTGCCCTTAGCCTATTTTTTTATTTACGACGCGTAAGTCGACCCCATAATACCGCGACAAAAACAATTCCGATATAAGCAGCCTGCTAGTGTTTCTTTTTTTCTTTCATCTGACAGTTGAATTTATGACAATGTCTTATCGAATATTTTTTTTATCATGTGCACTAAAACCATTCGTGTCCCTTGATACAAGTTATAATTACAATCACGTGTTTTAATAGACTAAGCAAAAGTTGGTATAGGGGTTTAAAATGAAAGGAATAGATTTATCAGGAAATCTCTCTGCCCGTATTATACGCATAAATTATTTGGCCATTTAAATCAATAGAAGTTTGGTCATTTAAATTAACAACGCAATTTTTTCAATAAATGCCTGATATTATTGATTAAGATTAGTGATATCAATTCCGACCGCCCGGGTATCTCAAATACTATTCGAGTACCCGAGTAGAACTGAATACTCAGGTTATATTGGTAGCACTAATTGAAATGGTATCTACAATGATTAAGTTGTTACATTTTTCGCAGCTTCAAATTCAGCTAGATTAAATCCATGAAATAAGAAGGAAATTTGTTCAACTTGTTTTGAAGTAATTGTCGAATAATTAAGTGTAAAAGAGAGTCACGGGGTATACTGGACGGGTACACCACAGCGGTGAGGGACTTTGGTTAGCCGGTAATTTTTACTAGAGTAAATGACAGTTTGATTTGTATACAATCATAATTTACATAATCATAATTTCTCTATTAATTTTTATCTTTAAAAGATAAGAATTACTTGAAGAGAAAAAGTCTTAATACATGGCCAACTGAATTTTGTTTTCTCATTGAAAATATTTTCTACTACGTGTAATAATTAAAAAATTTTAATGGATAACTGTCATTTACAAACAATTATTTAATTCCATTATTTCTCACAACGTTTAAAACATCGTGCTACCCTTTTCATGTTTCATCTAGTACTCTTCTTCAATTACGACTCTGCAATTGTCAGAATGAAATTTTAAATTCCAAAAAAATTTAATGCCCATCTATCAGATTTGTATATAACAATTAATCCAGTTCGTAGAGAGTAATTCAATTTGTGCCGAGACATTTACACATTGATTTTGGCAAATGTAGACATTTTTCGGCTTCGCTCTATCGAATCATCGATAAAACATTGATATCATTTTGAAGATTGTCAAACTTCTAGCTTGGATGTTTTCCCAAGAAAGGATGTTTACTTATACTATCAAGACAAGGGGTTTTGGCGGGCTTAAGAACCCAAGGGTAGAATGAGAGGGAAAGAGAGGGGGAGTGAGAGAGAGGGGGGGGGGGGGGGAAAAAGAGCAAAGTCGAAAAAATAAANGATAGACGGAGCGAGAGGGGAATAGATCGGACGGGAAGGATGGGGAATGAGAAGAAAAAGAGGAAGGAATGAAGAAGGGAACTAGCGATCGGCAGGGGTTGGAAAAGGGCGGTCGGGGAGTTGAAAATATGAGATCCGCTCTGGTAGGGACCACCTAGCCAGCCTCCGGTTCTTTCCGCGGCCTCCCGCTCCTTCCCGCGGCTTATCCCCACTGCCGTGGTGTCCTTTCCGAGATCAGACGGTACGCTCGCATAGTAGGGGTGCTCTCAGAGCGCAGGATTGGTCGCGCTGGGGGCTGGCCTACCCCTACTACGTGTCGCAGTGTCCGCCTATTCCCCACCAATAGCTCTGCGCCTCCTCCAGGCATTGCATCGGTCGTCCGGTAGCTCTTAGTTTCAGGTTAGGAGCCTGCTAGGACGGGTCTCGTTCTCTCTTCTTGAGGTCATTCGGGCAAGAGCGGACGAGAGGGTTCGCAAACCGGGTGCACCAGTGGAACCACGAGGAAGGAGGAAAAGGGAAAACAGGGGAGGACACTGAAAAACGTACCGGCCTCTCACCACTCTGCTGTTCAGCGGAGGAAGTTGGACGTGACGTCAGACTCGCTATCAGGCCGATGAGACTCGAGAGACTCTGTCGGGAGCGGATTACGAAGGAGAATAGATTTCGGAATCGATCAAGTGTTACGTCGAGTGTCAGCAAAGTGTTCCGAATCTCGCAGTGATCACCCTCGCGAGCCGCAGGGGACCTCCGTGTTTGTTCGTTTGTGCAGTCGATTGTGCGTCCAAAGTGAGCGAGTGTCGCGGACTGGGTCCTCGTTGGCGCAAGTGAGGAACATTGCTCCGTTCGTGTGATGCGGCAGACCTGCTCGCGCTATCGCTACGTGGACGAAGACGGCGACGAGGAGGTCGACGTTGATGTCAGCGGACTGTCCGTGAGAGACTTTGGATTCGTGACGAGTCCGCGGATGGTCCGGGTCAGGAGTTCCGAGACTACCTAACGGATCATCACGCGACACCACGATCCGTCGATCGGGTAAGATCGAGACGCTCAGCACGGTGTTAATGATGCCGCGGTATCGAGCACGGTTTCGACAGAAGTGAAATGATCGGCTGATCTCCGTCGGGATTTCCAGTGTCGTTGTGTCGGATCCCCCACCATTGTTTGGACAACACCGATGACAGGGTGTCGGCGCATCCGAACGACCGGCTCGGGTCACAGGTCGACCGGGGAGAAATTCTCCGATCGGGAAAGATTCGACTTAGATTAAACCGATAGATAGAGATACATACTGTGCGAGTGAGAATTGTATCGCGGGGTGCACGCAGAGCGCGGCCGGAGAAAGCATTCGAGAGGGAAACTCATGAAAGTCAAGTGTGCGCGGTGCCACGACGGAGTGTCAGCCCGGCGATGTTGATCGCGAGGCAATAACAAACACGAAAGTGCAAGCTGTCGAGCGGACGCGCGCCGCGCTGCGTCGTGGACTGCCGGTGAAAGACGGTACCGACGGAACCGCCGCCTAAAACGTGTTCCCCGATCGCGACCGGCAACGGAGGCGGAGGAGGAGGCGGCGGCGGAGGCGCCAAACGAGGAAGAGCAGTTTTGGGCCCGCCGGAGAAGCTCGAAGCCGTCAAAGTGGCTTCGTCACTGGGGCTCCAAGGGCCTTCTGCGCCGATCGGGGCCCAACTACTGGCTACTGCTGGTTCGGAGGATGCGCCGGCCTTGTACCACGCCAATCTGGTAGCCGGTAGTAACACCTCTGTCGTGACAGCGGCGCTCCAGCAGCCCATCCTAGCGAGTCTGAACTCAGCGGCATTGGCCAGCATGCAGGCCTCCGCGGAGGCCAACTCGCTGGATATACAGGCCATGCAGTCCATGGACTGGCTCTTCAAGAAGGAGCGCATATACCTGCTCGCCCAGTTCTGGCAACAGGTAAGTGTACGACACTACGCGTTCGGTAACTGCCGAGGGGAGTTTGGTGCTGTTGATTAGTGCGGACGGGGAGGGGTGGGCGAATAGGGTAAGCCTTGTCGCGCCGTGCAAGACTAAAGTGGTATTCGGTCTTCGCGTTTGAGTGAGGAAGTCTCCGCCGGAGAGTTTGGTGTTGCCGATGCAGTGCGAGCGTAGGGAAAAATCCGCAAGTCCCTCTCGTCGCGACTGCGTGCGACGAGGATTAGTGCGGATAGGCCGAACACCGGGTAGTTTTCGATCACGCGAGAGCGAAGTGATAGCGATTGTGTCGATTGGGTGTATTCGGTATCGAGGAAGGCTTCGTGAGTGTGCGGCGTATATCCGGAAGTGGGCCGCTCGGCATTGGCGTGGGGTGAGATAATCCCGGAGGGTTGCCGGAGGGTTCGACCGTGTTACGCGTTCGCCGCTGGTAGAAACGTTTAAATCAGAAAATCTACTCGATGCGGGTAACCCAGTCACTCGATACCCGCCACCAGTGTTTACGCGACGCGAGCACGGGACGCTGTACCGTAATTTGAAAGGAAAATACGCGTATTTTAAAACCAGAAGGCCTTACGCTTTCTCGTTAAATGTGCGCCGATACCGCGCTAGAAATGTCACCACGATATGCTGGAGCTACCGGTCACACCGGTAACGTACCTTCGATGATCGCAATTACACGCGCAAAATTACGAGTACGTCTATAAAGTTATCGTGATTGTATATATCGGGCGTGTTGAATCGAAGAGACGAACGGTCAAAGATGTCCGGTATTCTCGTATTCGTTTCGGGAAACGATAACTCTCAAAGCGTCTGTCGGAAAGTACCCGGCTAGGATTGACTTATATGTGACGTACCATAATAATCTTACTTCGGTTAAAGAGCAACTCGTAAATTTTGCATTTCTTTTGACACATCTGAAATTTGCGCGGATATTCTTATCGGCAGCGGAAAGACACGGTGCGAAAGGGAGTGAGAGATTGTTGTGCCCGCGGTTCATCGGAAGAGCAATATTTCGAAGCATAAGCGAGAATATGTTGCTGGTCGGAATAGAAAGAGAGAGAGAGAGAGAGAAAGAGAGGAGGGAGGGAGGAGACAAAACTAAATTTTAATACATAGTATTAGACAGCGGCAGGACGTATTAATACTTCATTCATTCCGACAAATTTAGAGAAAGAGAGAGAGAGAAGGAACGTAACCAAACGTCTCCGAGATTACTAATATTTATCTACCGTATCTCGCATCTACCTCAAAATCGTATATATTTCTTATTATTGATCACCGTATATCGGACTACCCCAGAAACTGTCGCGATTCTACGTGAAATTTTCGCGAAATTTACTTGCCGATAAATAAAAGCATATCACCTGTCACATCACTGACAGTGTGATCCTTAGAGAAAGCATACGGATTTAATTGACAGGCGAGCATCGGAGCAGTTTAATTATAACTCGCGCTTTAAGAGCGTAGCGTACGAAGTCATGTGTTTCGATAAATGTTGACGAACCGGCATGTGCAGAGAGAGAACGGTTAATACGAAAAAATTAAATAATACGATTCGCCACACTTCTCCGACAATATTGATGGATAACGCAAGCCACTGATATCCATTACGATTGGATCGGTCGTTTGCTGTAAGACCCGTCATTGGAACTATTTGTATCGTTGACCATTAGTGAGAGAAAAAAAAAAGAACAATCTGCCGTTTCGCCGAGGCGAAATGAGAAGAAATTAAAAAAGATTTAGCATGTCTGTGGTTGACGAATCTACAGCTGTCACTACACTGCGCGCTATGATTTATAAGTCGCTTGCTCATTAAGATAATTTGTATGTTTGAAGCGTTTTGTCAAATGTCACTATCAAACGCCGCGTCTCGGGCGGCTCGAAAATAGAATTACTCGTCAGTTAGCTCCGTAAATAATTTCAGGCTGTCCGTTGGTGGTAAATCTTCCATACCGCAAAATCTTTCGGCACCTCGTCCGTAATTGCTCGTTGGTCAGATTCTCGGCCACTCGGCCGATTCTAGGGTCGAACGGCGAAGGTGTGAGGGTGGCTAACATCGAAGTTTCCCTAGTGCGGTACTTGGTGTTTGGAGGATAGTTTAGCGATTTGGGGATGGCGCGGCCGACTTGTGGCAAAGTGGCCGACATAGAAGGGGGTTGTCGCTCGCTGATAAACGATAAAGCCCCACCAAAACGTACCAATGTTAATGACTGGACGCAGGAAATGCAGACGTTCATCGCATCCTTTGATTAGAGGAAGTCGACCGCGGAACGAAAAGGGGAATAATCAGACAGATGTGAATGAACGACGAGTTCCGCGACGTATTCGATACTTTATCGAACATTTTTCCACGAAATTTATTCGAGAGAGTTATCACAATTAGAATTATCACACAATAAAATTATCACAGTTTTTAAAACGTTCCTAGTTAGTTTCCCGACGTGGTTTTATTTGCTTTACGTTAAAAACATGAAATCCGCTGATCGTTATATATTTTATTAAAAAATAAATACGCATACGCGTGCTCTTCTTCTTCTGTAATCTTATCATATTTTTCAATCTTATAATCATTTGCTAATAAATAATGAGGTAAAACGCAAGCCAATTATTATCTGTGTCAACATTGACAAACGTAAAAGTTTCGCGAACTGGCCTAATATTGCCTAGACGACGCAATGCGGTGTATTTTATCAGTTATTCCCTTTTAGCGCGTAATAATGTTAAGAGACCATAATCAAACGTTGGCAACCCTCGCTCGTTATTGCCCAACTACCGGTTTCCTATAAAATACACCCGCTTAATAACGCGCGAACTAGTGCCGCACCGTCCTTCACCACGAGATTATGACCTGTGCAACCCGAAACTATTAATAGCGCATAGTTTCATAATTATGTCTATTGATTAGGCTTAACTAATGACGAACTAATGACGTAGGCACGCCACTCTCTAACCTCGAAAATCGGAAGTTGCTTTAGGTTAAATCTCCGTATACATCTTAAATACTAATAGCGTGGACATTGCGAAGTAATATTTTTCCTGAAATATTTAGAATATATTTTAGAATATATTTCAGATATACAGTAAAAATGTTTCTGTTAAATTTCACATGCCCGAAATGGTTTACTGAAATTTTTGTGTTTAATTTAGCGCACGATATATATGTTGAAAAGTAACACAAAGTATCGTGTCCAAAATTAATACATTAATTGACATTGAAGTATAAAATGTGTTAACACTTATACATATTGAATATCGACACAACATAAAATGTTGAGATAACACAATATGTTAAATTAACACACGAATATGTTAAAAATTTAACAGAAATGTTGACACAAATACAAAATGTACTCTCATTGAGATTAATCGTCATTAACACCTGAGATGAAATTTGATAGAAGTAACGCTACTTGGAAGATAACGTTAAATTGAAACCGAAAATCAGTTACAAAGAATCAAAGTATATTTATCACGGGAATAAAAATATCAATTTTAAGTATTACTTGTCATTTTTTCTGCTAAGTGTGAATAGTTTATTATACGTTAAACTCATAAGATATTCGCATGACAAAACGCGCAATGACATAAAGTATATTGCTTGGTCTGGCGATGCGCAGAAGATTGCAGTGCAATTTTCTGACTCGCGCGCTGCGTACGACAATCGAGTGAGTCTTCCAGCTCGTTAACATAGTACATTTCTCGACATCGTCATTTTGACTTTCGACGTTGACGTTTCGTCAATCTTGCCCATCATTCGAGCGACAAAAATATTCTTTATTACTACGGATCAGTAGCTATTTAAAGGTAAAATCAAAAGAAAATGATTGTGTGAAAAAAACCATTTGATTCATTTGCATATAGCACAAATATTATATTTGAGAAATTTTACTAAAATAATGTAAGTTACAGTGAGTCATTTTAGCTTATCATAACAACATGACAATAACTTCTGATTTTCTCTCACTTATATACTGAAAAATTATATTACGCGCTGTATATATCTAGACATTTATTTCGTTGAAAACGTAATACGTCTTTTTAATTACAAAACTTGCTGTCTACTTGTAAATTACAAGGCTTCTTTCTAAACACGTAAACCATCACATGATGATGTAAATCAATCTTTGGAAATTAGTCATCACGTAAATTCCTTAGTGAAATTAAAACGAGGAATGTTTTTATCGCAACATAACATTGGAGATGGTTATATATCGCATAAGAAAGTATATTTTGAATACTGCAGCGGTACACGCCGATGATTAACATACAATTTATCATCAAGAAAATAATAATGTTTACCGTTAAGTAGAAAAGATGCGTGAGTCATTGTATTGCGCCATAAAATCGTAAAATTGATATCTGTCAAATTACAATTTCTGCACCACGATCGAATCGAGCTATGGTGTGCAATGTTCCGAAAAGTTAGGTCGTCGCAAATCCACATTCTGTTTCTATAAAAAAAAATTTCTGTAAAAAAAATCGCTACAACAATGTCTCCAATTTTAAAACGAAATAACAACTTCCAAGACCATGATTGAAAAAAGCACCGCATTCAATTCTAGTGATCAAACTTTCTGTTCACCAAACGGAAATTGCATTGACGTGTGCGAATGTGTACGTAGCGAATATAACTTCCTTTAGATAAGCATGCATGAATGCTTACAAATAATACACATAGATATAGTATAGAGGGCACTTCTACGCAGGACGATTTTCGCATGTAATTGGTGGCGAAAAAGGTTGTAACGCATTTTTTTTTTTTTTTCGATGTGTTTTGGAACGGAGGAAAATCGTGAGAACAATCACGCAATTTTGATCTCCTTTGAGACTCATCAAATTGAAAAGTATTGCAAACTTTCCGTTACCGACTATATACGCATATACATGTATATGAATTCGTATATTTGCCGCCAAAAAAAATTCAATTTCCGTCAATCCTGATGCTTTCATCATGTTTGCTTTTAAACGAAACAATTGCCAGGTAATTTTGTCCTAGGGCAAATAGGCCAATACCGTCGCAGTCGCGAGATTTAATGATGAAAGATCCGCACGTCCTATCTATCTCGATCGTGAGCATGAGAAAAAGAAAGAGATACGATTCCTAAGTATTAATTCCGGTCCGGTCCAGCACGTTCACGCAGCACCCGTGCGCGTGGAACGAGACCTCGGAGCGTACTCCCAATTAGGAGCGTGTCGGCCGTGAATGGACAAAAGTTTTGCCGTAGCTTACTCTACCTTCCCCTCCACTACGGTCCACCACCACTGGGATAGGGCATCCCCACCTCTGGAAGCGTTTCGCGGCTCGCGCGGCACGGCGGTAGGGGAATCCCCAACGAGGTTCCCGAAATCCCCAAGAGACGGCGACACTTATCGAGGTGCGTCGCACGCCACGATGTGAGTCACGCGGACGTGAGTGGGTGCGAGAGAACACGCAAGCGAGCGAGTTAGAACAAGATGGAGAGAGCTAGATGTGCGACGGCTGAATGAGAGAAAGGAGAGGCAAACTATACCAGCCAGATGTCAAAGGACGAAAGAGTTTCACGCCAACACTTTTTCTTGCTCATACAGATATGACGATCGTATAACAATTCGTTGCACACAAACCGTTTTAACATGTACTAAGCCTGGGGCCACGAATAATGCTATCAGTGCAACATGAGTATTTCTATATTAGGGAACATAAATTGTAGTGCTCCGAATACCCTAACGAATATCCTTGCGAATAATAATAGGGATTAGAGTCTTTTAGATACTGAAATCCTGATACGTGGATATCTCGGATAATATTTGGCATTTCTAGATATTTTGAATATTAGATATCTCGATAGTCGAATACTGGTATTTTGGGTTTATTAGATACTTAGGTACGTCAGGTATTGCTCGGGTATCCTTTTTCAAGTACTATTCAAATACTTGGTTACCTGTATATTCAGATACAAGCGTATTTGAGTGTTATTCGTGTATCTTGGATATTTTCAAATTATCTGCGTTTTTTGGGTGTTATCTAGATTCTCAGCTACCTGTATGTTTAGTGTTGGATATTACCTGGATATCCGGCTACGCGAGTATTCAAGTACTCGGTGTCTCGGTCGATGATATTTGAGTTTCTCAGGTTATTCAAGTATCCAGGTATTGGGGTTGAGAGGAAGAAGAGGGAGGAAAGAGGGCAGCAAAGAGGAAGAAAAGTTCGACTTCTCTCTATAGTTATTTAAATATTCAAAACTATATTCACCACACATTCCATTTATCGATTTAGTATCAATTTTCAGAAAGAAAGCCATAAGTATATAGTTTTCGATGACGCTGATACTATTCTTACATATAATCTCTACGTACATTTATTATTGATACAACTCTCTCATATATATAATTCTCCAATTTTTATTAAATTCACCTGAACTGTCATTCCCTAAGAAATTACCGATATTTGGCATATATATCGGTTATGGAACATAAGAAATATGGAATCGATAAGCCGTTGCGCCAAATTTCTTAAAAATACATCGAATCGATAAAACAAATGCGGGCCGCACGAATGGAAAAGAGAAGTTCAACGAGACTTTAAACACTGACACGTTTACGAAGGGCGCGTTATGACAGTGGCTTGCACACAAAAGGAGGGCGAGAGCGAAAGGAAGAGACAAAGAGAGAAAGAGAGAGAGAGAGAGGGGTCGACGAAGGAATTATTAGCGTGTTATACGGACACCGAAGTGCTGTATCGCGCGGCGTGTCAGCCTCGAAATAGAATACAGAGGCTTATTTCGGATGCGTCGTCTCGTTGGTCTAGTCCAGGCCTGGTCTAGACCTACGTACTAGACCGAGGTTCACCCGTTTTACGAGCTGCTAGTAAGCAACGTGGTCGGTTAGGCGCTGAGCGCAGGTGCAGGCAGTCGCATATACACTTGCTATTCGCCTACTTGCCTTTATTAAAATACGTAACGAACGACGTAGCGCACGCAGACGGCGTTGTTCCGTGACCGTCTCCGCACTCGTCCTTCGACAACCCTCGCCGATCCTCGAGCGCATTTGAAATAGCAAGAACATTTCAACGCACATTAATTATCACATAAAATGTCATTTAACATGTGACGCTGCGAAACATGGATTTTATCAATAGAATTTATCGTTGTTCATCAAGACGATAAGAATAGCTGGAAGATGAACTTTATTATATTAAAAATCTGTTATTACTGTAACTTCTACAAAGAATGTGCATTTAGATACCGTTGTGCATGTTATGTCTCGCGTGTCAAGAAGGATAAAGATAGCGCGGTCAGGTGATTGATTGTGAGAGCAAAAGAAGATACGTAGTTTCCTTATTCCAAGTTCTGCCTGCGTTACAACTGTATCGAAGACGCACCGATGGATATGGAGATAACAATCTCATGTGAATAGGAATGCGAGTCATAATGTGGCCGGGCGAAGCTACACGCGTGTAGACATCAACGAGGAATTCCGCGGCGTGAATGCGAGGAGTCTAGACAGCCGCGAATACCTCATCGGAAAGAACAAGACACGTCGTCGCGGCGGTTTTGATCAGTGATATAAAGCAAAGTTTAGTAGCGTGAGATAAGGCTCGGCAATAATAATAACAAAGGTTTCTTGCGACGCATCTATCGGCGAAGCAGCTGGTTCACTGTCGCGAGGGAGGGAGGGTAACGGGAGCGGGAACCAAGGGGGTTATTAATTTACGCGGTCGTTATTTCTGAAATCGGTGATTTAGCTGTCGGAGCCGGAGTCGGTGAGCTTGGCTGCCTCGGCCAAACAGTGATTCACCCACACTCTAAAAATATCCAAATACACGCATCGCGAGAGATACTCGTACGCCGAGCACCCACTAACTACCGGGTGAGATGCCACGCGAGGGAGTATCGCGAATGCCCGCGCGATAACGGCTCACGTAGGCAGTATTGGCAGTTAAATTATTTCCCCGTCGATAATTTATTCGATTAGGCCGCGATGACGGACCAAACGACGTGGTCATACGCATGCCATGCGCGAGGACTTTGTATGTTTCTGTGCGTCTAGCAGCATGATATATTTTCCGCCACGGTGACGATCCGCGCTACGCGGTAAATTGTAATATTTTCTCGCTCATCGTATAAAAGATCGATGATATTAAGGCAAAGGACGAATTTCATGCATACATAACGAGGTGTCGAGTGATACCTTCCCTTATCTTAGTTAAGATCAGTTTTACGTGTAATTTTTCACGCAATCGGATTTGCATTTCACTCGATCGCGAAGGTAACGAAGGCAGAAGAAATCGGAGAAGCGGAATATGTTCTGCTCCTCGAAGGCCTGGAAACGTCATTCTCTGTCGATCAACTATAATAAACCGCCGGTGAAAGTGAGCATAAACGCTTACTTCGCGAGTTGCCGATTTCTCGGTGCCCTGTTCATGTATCAATTGCGCGTTACAATTTAAAAAAAAAAAAGGAACGTTGCTCGCCGTCGTATTATGATTGAACTATCGAATAGCGTAGATCCTCTAACATTCGCAAAAATTGTAGTGAGAAGACAGTGAGAAGAGATATTATTTATTACTTATTTTTTATTATGTCAATCCCACCTTTAATATCAAATATTTTGCTGGGAATACTCTTAATTACATTTAATGGATTTAATTTATATCGTATTTGAAAAATATGTTTATCCTGATGGGACTCGAAATCGCTCTCGAGTCTGCCTGCCATACACGGAAAAAAATCAATCTTAAGTCAATGATAGATATTCTCACGTATAAGCAAGAATATTATAATCTTCTTCGAAGATTTTTAGTTGATTGATTTAGTTGAATTTGTACCGATGCAACATATTATGTACATTCAATTAAAGACTAAAAATCTTCTAAGAATAATATTCTTACTTATATAAGAGAAAATGGATAATTTGCAATGAATCTTTCATTGGCCAAAATCAATCGAGTATTAGACGAAAGAGCTGAGTGAAAGAGTTTCCGAAACTAAAAATTACCCACTGATTATCGGGTGGAATATTACTTCATTGATTAGTGACATTTTCATTGATTCAACTTAAGAGAGTGTATTACCATGCGAGGCATCGGCGACACGACCTTCCGTCTCAAAGTTCGAACAAATATTTACCGAGCCGTCTCACCGACGTCATTAGGCCGTCATTGACCGTCCCGAAGCATCCCTGTAAATAAGATCCGTAGGATACATCAGGATGCTCCGTGCATGAAATCTAAGAACATATTAACAATCCACACGCGCTTCACGTTACACACGCAGATAGCACGTGTTGTCCCATTCATTCCGCGTATTATATCGGCGTTTCGACTAGCCGGCGCGATACCTCTTAATTACCACGACATACACGACCCCACGTGACCTATGACCCGAACTCTCGTCCCACAACTCGCGTGATGCACCCACGCGCTCATTTCCTCGATTCCGAAGAGGTCCTTGGGACGCAACGCGCGTGGTCCCTAAACTGCTCGCGCCGAAACTAAGCAACAACTGTTGGTCGTGATTCAGTATGGGAACTTGCCCGGTCGAACGATCGCTACTAGGCAGCAATTGCGAACGCTTTCGTGTCTGGCCGCTGCTCGTTTCGCGAACTGTATGGCGTGTCGCGGCCGAATAAGAAAAGGGGAGAAAAATAACTGAGAGATCCATCTTCCGAGACATCGAAAATTCCATGACAGCACTAGAAAGATCGATTAATGTTATTTACACGGCTTCGTGTATTGTACGCGAGCTAATCTCACGACTGGAAAAATCGCAGTGTCATTTGCCCAATGATTACTTAGATATATGTTAGAATGCGAAACATCGGTTGCAATGTGTTCGAATGTATCACCCTATAATGCATAAGTCCGCGTGTAGGTAGGTGGTGTCTTGCGAGTTGTGTGCGTCGCGTGTGCAACAGATGCGCCAGGCACGCGAACCGCATACCTCCATGGGACATATGCGGGTCGCGAACTACGAACCTTCGTGAGAGTCGCGAGACCTGTAGTACACGATAGCTGAAATGTTTGGCAGACAATCTTTAGATTCCGAATCGGACCGCGCGCTTCTTCACGCTCTACGTTAAAAAGTACGTTTAACATCAATATATCTACATACACGTTACGTGTAAATAAATAATAAGTGTAATGCTTCCTCTTTCTCGATTAATGATTGTAAATATAAATGGAGAAGGCCTCACATTATCATTATTATTTATGCATAATGCTACGCGTGATTATGAAAATACATTTGTAGCCGAGTTGAAACTCTGAAGAATACTCGCGTAAATTACCGTGAGTACGTCGCGAGTATGCAGATTAATCGTAGTCCCTGTTGCTCGTTGCTTACAACAGAAAATAAACTCTAGCTCGTAAAGATGCTCCGAATAAGCGCACAGCGGCTTCGAATGCCAGTCGCTATTGTGCTTCGCATTCGGGACCTCCGGCGTCGAAAGAATTGCCATGAGTGAGAGCAGGGACGCGCATCGAAAATAGCGAAACGAGAATAAGACAACGGTGGACCAAACGAAATAAACAAGTCCGGTGCGTGTCTAGAGGCACAACGGTATTTGATCGTATCGATAATCTCCGTCGATAATAAAGCGCGATTATTTTATCTCCTATTTTAGCCTGAGGGAAATATCAAATACACGGGGAAAAATACTTTTCTGGCACAGCATTGTTGGCTATTATAAGGCAAAACATTTTGCTCGGGTAGCAAAAAGATTTGTTCGGATAGCAAAAATATTTGTTAAGAGGACTTATTATTATCTGCTGGATGTATAGACAGCAAAATAATTTGGCGTCAACTAAATTTTATCGCTGCCACAACAACGGTTTTGCTACGACAAAATTATTTTTTCCGTAACAAATCTTCTTGTTGTCCCCGTAGTAACTAACAATTTGCTGTAACCAGTAAAATTATTTTTCCCGCGTATAATTAACGATTTCTCGCAATTTCTCAATTTTTGATTATCGTGGTATTCCTAAACTTTTTTTTTAACCTCCCGCAGTCCCCCCTTTTTTCGAGTCCTCAGGGCGAACAACCAACGAAATTTTATCGTTACCATAAATTTTTTTTTGCGCAGCGGTGTCCGATCGACGATGACTTTTTCTCTCTTTCTGTCCCTCTCCGATCTCTTTTATTCCTTTTCTCTCTTTCTCCCATCCTGCTCCACCCCGCATCCGAAAACTATTCAAAGGTCGCTTGGAGCGGTTCCAAAATTCCGAATCGCATGGGACGACATCGCGGCGATTCCTGCAGCGATTCGGGCTTAAGTGAATTCGGAGTGAGCCGTAAAGCGAGGCTAAATAAACTTTGGCCGCAAACATATCTCGTATTCGGCCGTATCTGATTTAAGGGTGCAATAACTACGCGATCATTGCGCTCGGGCTAATTTACTCGCCCGATTCGATTTCGCGCCTCGCCAAATTTTTCGCGCCACGTGCCCCGTTTCATATCCCAACAACAATAATCCTGCCCGCGAGTTGACTGGCCCACTGATTTTCACCGAGTGCTCGATAGACTAACCAAAGTTCAAATAATCTTGAAGACGCAATAAACAAAATGCAATTCCTAACGTGCCTTATTTTTCTGATCTCGTTTCAATTTGCCTCCTACCGATTGTAGATCTAATTTCATACTTAGAAATTAATTACGTCTCGCAAATTAATGAAACGTGTCGGTACATTTTCAGAATACTCGCTTATTTTTTCCCCGGATATCGAATGAATCTTGTTTCTCGTGAAAAATTCGGTGATAATCGTTCGAACACCAAACCGGGCCTGGTCGCGGTGGAACGGAGCAGAGAGCGGCGGTATGAAAAAGGCAAAAGTCTAATTCGAGATTTAATGGATCAAAAGATCGATGAGCGAGACGGGTCCACGTGGAGAGGAGCGGTGACTAACACCGATGGTTTATTTACGCGTGTGGAATTTACGATCACCGCCAAAAAAGTCCGACGTCTTATTCCTTCTTCTCGACGTCGTCGTCACGATGGCAACGACGACGGAGGGCGTCACAGGAAGGTGGCACCACGTCTGCGTTCTTGGATGCCTTCACATTGTCTGCTTACCGACGCAGGCGCGCGATGCACGCATGAATTTACGTTCGACAATGTGCAATTACTGCAGACAGATAACCGGGGCTGCTTTACATGATTATTAAACGTGCGAAGTGGACGCGGACGTACGTGGAGATACGAGGGAGGAAGATGGTGGATAAGACGGCCAGAGGAGAAAGAGAGGAAGAGAGAGAGAGAGAGAGAGAGGTGCTCGCTAACTCGGAGAGTTCAGCGAGCGAGCAATTACCTGGGAAACATAATTTACGGGAGATTGCCGTAACAGACGAATACATGCCCTCGCGGAACAAGCGTACCTGTTACATGCCATATTTCCACCTCATTTCACTCGTACGCCCTTAACCCTTAATTCATTTTTCTAAGTGCCGTATAATTAACAAGAAACATAGTATTACCCTACATTTTATTTTTCTCGCGATTACGTTTAATTAGCGTGCGTGGCGCCGCGTTGCGTTGCGTTGCACGTTATTTCTACTCCACGTGTCGTTAATTAATTAATCGTATGTGTAATAATCGCGCGATCGCACACCGCTTAACAAATTTACCAGCAAGGTGACAAGAAACTTCTCAGTTATCTCATAGATCAGTCGCTCATTAAATGGAGCGTATTGAAAATCGTTAAGCCACGAATAGTTACCGTGTCATCAATTAACGCTGGCAAACTATTTCGCTGGCGAGTGAAGATTCGCACGTTCAACCGACTATCTCTCCGTACACACGTGTCTGCACGAGAGTTCGATATGCGGTGGAAACTCTTTGCTTGCGATAGGAAAATTTGTCCTAATTCCTATAAGGTGATATTTCATAACTTATTTGGAGTTTAAAATAACATTAGTGTCTGGGCATTAGTACTTATCACACTTGTTTAAGAATTGTGGCATATATTGCGCGAATGAACGGTGCCGATTTGACCGCAAATCACGTAACGTTGTATCGTCTATTTACTTGGGCGCGGTAAATCGCGTAAAATAACTGAACCTCGCAGAATGCGTAATTGCGGGTCCACAATTGAATTCCCGAAACGGACGGTCGAACGGAAGAACATTTGATAAGCAGCCGGAAGTTGGTCGCGGGCAAACACCCAGCTTTCCTCTCGCCTCTGATAGCGCGCCAACGGCAGCTGGTCGGCACTGTTCGAGTCGTGCGATTCGCTCTTCACAACATTGTCGCGACATTCGCAGGCAAATATTCGCAATTGATTTCCTGTAATTGAACCATATTCAGAACCGCGATCGAAAGGAATCAAATGTGCGAAGTGCTATCGACATTAACCGAGGATATCCAAGGATAAAAATGTCTTTCAAATGGAATATTACTAATTGATGATTCATTCTCAGATGATTGGTAGGAACGCAAACGTCGTGCGTATACGTTTATTGAAATAACGTGATTTGTATCATATTCGGAGCGTGAGAATAATTAGTGACATCGCATGTCAGAATAGGAAGCAATGATGTCAATTTCGAATACCCGAATAATTTGGAGATACTTCATATTTAGATATTATTATACACTGAAGGAAAAGAAGTGCTACTGTTCGAATAAATAATGACTTCGATACTTACGAGCCGAGTGTTTACTTGGATGAAGTAAATTTCACTCGGATCAAGGAAAAATATATCACATGAATGTAATGAAAAAGTGCTAAATTCAAATAATATTTACTTAATTTGAGTAAAATATCACAATACCCGTTTGGATGTCCGGATATTAACTATGAATATGAGTACCCGGCTATCCGGGAATACAGATATCATTCAATTGTTTGATCAGCGAGACTGGTAGGGTGGATTTATGGTCGAGTATTGACATCGAGTAGATGAGGCTATCGCACATCGAATTATCGTATGAAGCAAAAATAAAACAGGGTCGACAACTACCCGTCGCTCGTCCCACGCGTGACGGGGAAGCGTGTGGAACGTGGCAATATCGAAACACGGTGTCTCATCTTACATTAGTGAAAAATCCATGCGATTTTGACAGGCGACGATTTCCACCGTGCGTCTCGGCGAAACAGTCGATCCTCCTGTCGAACATTACACGGTGTATCATCGCACACGCACATCGGCGCGAACGGTGGTGGGGGTCATCACGGGCTGCTAATCATCGAGGTCGATTTGATCCTCCGTCCAGCGCAGGATCACGAGCTGGATCCGGTCATCGGTGGAAAAGGAAACCCGCTATCGACAATCGGGGCCCCGGCGCGGTTCGCTGCGGCCGTCTCGTTTTACGCATGTAAATTCATCCGGATGTGACGTGGTGGCGAGTCTCGCGGTCGTATGAAAGCTAAGGCCATCTCTACCAATCGGCGTCCATTAAGTCGACACGACGCGCGCCGCGGGACGGCTTTCGGTTTCGCGTTTCCAGATTTCCTTCGCTTCTCGATAACGAAGCCGCGACGCCGCCGCCGCCGCCGGCAGAGACGCCGGTGGAGGCGGAGACGACGGTGGCTCGGTAGATTACACGGATGCGGCGCGTACATGCAATACACACCGCGTGTGCACTTGCACTTGCGGTACGCGCGCGAGCGCACGTGCTTGCTGATGTGCAATGTCTAACGTGTAATCGAGACAACCAGTGGGCAAGCACCCGCACGCCAGAAAAGTATTAACGACGGCGCATTATTGTTGCGGTAATAGCCTCTCCCGGTCCGGTACAATGCCTCTCGGCAATTTTGCTCGGTGATTTTTCGTAATTTTCATTTAAAAAATATCTGGCATATACGTTAGTGTCGATCTTCTAAGAAAGAAATTAAACGACGGGAGTATTAACTGTTGCAATAATAATCGTCTCTTTCGGCCATGCACGCCGAGAGAAAGATTTCTTTGGATTTTAATATATACATGTTTGTTTGACTTGGGTTTGTCGAACGTATGAACAATATAACAATATATATTATTATAATAATTTAATATCAAATATCGTTTTGTTTGAAAATGTTGCTGTTTCGCCGGAGTAAATTATGTTGTTTGATAGAGAAAACCGGTGTTTTTGGAGGAAATGATATTTCGTTTTAATAACAAAATTTATTTTGTTATATATTAGATATTGCTTTCCATTGAAACGAAAAGAAGTTCTTTAATGTTTTTCTAACATGATGTTATTTCTTTCAAATGATTCATCGCTTGCGACAACCATTGTAATGTTTCGATGAAAATACAAAAGAAATATGTTATTTGACGTGAAGATATTTATTGTTTGAGAAACTAAACAATTCTGTTTGTTGAATTAAACATTCGTCCGTTTGCTCTGTTCCAAAAAACAAATTCGTTTCAATTAAAAAATTTTTATTATACACAAAGAAATTGTTTCCTCTGCGTACAATGTCTCCTAGTAAATTTGCCCAATAACTTTTCATAATTTTCATTGACAAAAATATCTGGAAAATATATTAATATCGATCTTCTAAGAAAATCACCATCGAAACATTATTATCGCGGTAATAGTCGTTTCTTTTAGTCCGATACGTTCCGGTGACTCTGTTTAACGAAGTTAAACTTAGTGAATTCTCATATCTTTTGTTAAAAAAATATCTTGACTATATTAATATTTATCTTGTAAGATAATCACACTAAACAACAAATTCTCTTTTATCGAATACCGGATGCATAACGAAACTCGTTAATAAAATATCGTCGCTGTTATTTTGCTTCCGAGCTCGTGCTCTTTCTGATCACGTTTTGCTCACGTAGACGTTTCGTCTTTTTCTTACATTCGATTAATATTTTTGACGATACATCGGACGATGCATTATGTACAGAGGAAATAACAAGGGGGATCTGCAAAGTTAACAAATATGACTGTCTGCTGGATTAAAGTTAAATCAATTCTCGTAGTCGTATAATGTACTTTCGAGAGCGACGGGGGAGAGAATGTTAATTAATGGCCGCAAGATGGCACGACATCAGACTTGTGCCGTTGCAGGTGTAATACGCAAGTGCCTAATGTAGAGAACTTCGGTAGGGCTATCGCGAACAGACGGAGTCAGTTAGAATTGAAGGAACTTTTCGCTGAACGATAAACCGATTTGGCGAGCTGACGCTAGTTAGCCGGACACGAGACAGCCATATACGCGGCCAGCCCATTATCCTGTTTCAGACGCGACTGTAATTAAGCCTGTTTCCAAGGATTAGCGCGCGTGCACGTAGCGAAATGTCCTCTCGAGCGAGTTACCTTTCTTTTTGACCGCGGCTCCATTACGGTCCGAAATGACCGGCCGTAGCTCTGGCAACACATTTAAGCCGTGAACACAGATTAATTGCAAAAATCATTGCCGTTGATTATACACGGTTAGCGAATGTTTCGATGGAAAATCGCCCCGGGTACAGAGTGGAATTTCCTGTGTGCAATTTTCATGCGGATTATGAGACAAGCTATACGGGGATGAAATTTTTTTATCGCACCCTCCTCGATTTACACGGCGAACTTTTCACAGTTATAAGTGCCGAGCCGCGACTTCGACGCTCTCCGTTCCGTTCTCGTCGCACCGTGTTCGATATCGCAGCGAACAAGTGCATAGCGGTAAGGCGCGCTCGCAGGGCTCCCTTTTTTTCTAAATTATATCTATTGGCTCGAAGCGATTGAAAGTAATTGAATGAAGCGGCCGGTTATTTACGAACGTTTAAGCGGAGCCAACTATCTGTCCATTCATTCGGTCTTGTCCCTTCATTCATTCATCATTCACTCTCGCCGGTGTACGGCCGCTGCATGTATAGCAGTAGTAAAGGCCCATTCAATTGATCGGTGATTGTCTAAATTATAAGATTGCCATACAATGGCTCTCATCTCGACCTATTGGGGTCCCGTTCGCCCGTTGCGTCACCACTTTAGGGCCGTATCGCAAGCGTGATCACATTAAAACCGTACCTACGAAATCGGTCGATGCTCTCGCTCTCGATCGGCAGGAAGATTCGCGCTCGATGCCGTTGAAAGGTACGCCCGGCGATCGCAAATGTTTTACACCCAAGTGTCCCGGAATGGAGGGGAAAGTTGCACCGCGGGTACTCATTCATGGAAACCACTGGCCGCCGTGGTGCACCGAGGCTGGATTAACCGTCCGCTGTTAGCGAATGCAAGCAACATGCTGACACGTGGGAAATCTATACAGCATTTGTGCGTGCTTGCACGTGTGCTCCGGAATTTTTCTGATCGGAAACCCCGACCGACACCCCGCTAGTACAGAGTCAATCGAAAAGCTTGATTCAATTTTTTAGGCAAATTTCGCTTTATTGCGTTCAATGGAAACAAATTAGTCATCAATCAAATAATCGCCCTCGTTGTCTGCGATCCTTCGCCAACGTTCTGGCGGCATTCATGTACCTCCATCGTAGAGAGTGGCCGATTTACCATCCGGGAAGACAGAAAATCGAACTAAATTCTTCGATTGACCCAATACTTAAATATTAGTACTCAGATAATGTCCGGGTATTTGAATACCCGGAATTGAAACCACTGTTAGATATAACGAATACCGATTGCGGGCTAATTATAACGCTGTACGTTCAGAAAATTTTGATTACCGAGTTGATTATCTTGTGGGAAATTTGCCGGTTGTTAAAAATGCAATCGTCTGAAAATCAAATTAATAACTGATGTAGGTGGAACTCATCGATTATCATTCGGCGTCACTAATTCGAGCATATCAAGACTCGAATAATTCTGTAGATTCTAATAATATCGTGACAACGCACGAATAGACTTGCCGGCAGATTGTCGCGGCGATAGTTCCTGGCCGAGGTCGATGAACATTTCGCTGAGACCACCTTGCCACCGAGCGAGTGCCGTCTCGCAATTTTATGAGTTAGCCTGAGATAAGTCCCATGCGCCGTGCGATTTGCAAAAGCTTAGTGCCGCCGCTTCCTCCGCGCGCTTCGCTGTTTATGTCTCAATATGTGCTTTTCCCGATTGCATCTTCCGAGGGGAACGATGGAAGAAACGTTTACGTTTCATCAAATATCAACACCAACTTGCAAACATGAAGATATTTTTTCCACTATAGATGTTATAGACGATAATTAGACAATCCCATTATTCCATTCGACGACAATTAAATAGACGTTAGGGCACAGTTCGTGGCCGCCCCGGTTCTGCCTTTGGCGCTCGACTACATTATTTAATTCGAGAACTTGGAAATACCACAGCCAACGTGACAGTGTTGATCACACTTCGGTAACCGGTAAAGCCGCGTAATATACGTGTACATAAATAACACGCGTCGTAATTCACAATATTTCCGTTGCAGTCGACCGGGAATCATAATAATTGATACGAGCTTGGCCGTGCGATATTTATTGAGACACTACCACCGAGCAGATCTCGCAACCGCATTACGGAGTGCGCTCTATTTTTCCTCCGCTAAAACTCACCTGCGTCACTCGATCCGCTGATATACGCCGCGCGATACGAGATAAAGTATAGTCCGGCGTATCTTCGGGCGAATCGTCAGGGCATCGCGATGCAGACGATGGCGATGTAAAACTTATCGCGGTATCGCGCAATCGCGTTTACAGCGCGGCCCGAGTTTCTTCTTTTTCAGCGGGCGAGCGCCGCATGCAATCACGTGATTCGCAGACATACGTGCCCGCGAAAATTTATCGCAGCGCGATGGGCGTTACTTGCAAAATGCCCCGGCAATCGATAACGACCGGCGGCATGCACGACGATCGTGTTATATCGAATTTCTGTCTTGCTTCGCGCCCATATCGCAAGGTCTATCTGGTTTCCAAACGGACGAATTCGTGCAAACTTTCTTCACGCCCGGCGTACCGATCCGGTGCATGCCCCCCAATTGGATAAACAAATTTAATTTAGTTCCATTTACAGACGCTTATCTTAAATCGCGCTGTCGCAAGCCCACTTCATAAGCGGTATGTCATAGGTGCTTGCAATTAAATATCTTAACATCGATCACAATATAATGATAATATGTTCAATATAATATAGTGAATATACACTTGGTGCAAGCAATTGTTTACATAAATATAATTGGCACAAATATTGTATAAGTAGTACAATTAGCGGGATGAAAATATGTCTTGATTGTAATTCAATCTAACACGCTTGCGAAAACTAATCAACGCGGCTGAGATCTTTCGAGTTTATCGCCGATCTAATCCACGATCGTCTGCTTTGAATCGGCTGCGTGCACTTGTTAGCCAACACGGGCAGCGCTGAATTTACGAACCGTTCTCGAATTAACCCCGCGTTTGCACCGCGTTTTGTAACGTCTATGATTGTTAACCGGCTAACATTTTACTATATTTTATCGGCATCGCATAACAATTAAAACGTCCGAATGCCCGGGATTTTTCTCGCGATTTCAACGCTTTCTCCCTTTTCGCGCGACAACGTCGGCTCGCTCGATCGCGCGGCTGATCGACGTCGAGATTCGCTCGATCTCGCGAGAGAGTAGGGAAGAAAGGATACAACGGAGGGAGAATGCAGCGGGTCGTTGCGCGTGTAAATGCGTGTGGAGATCTCTCTTTCTCTCTTATTCTCCGGCTCTCCATGGCGGCACGGTTGCTCGTGTAAACGCTCGTAAAGCAAAGCGATTTTCGAACACTTCGGTGTTCACCGCGCCTCTCCACGTTCCTCCACCGCTGCACCGAAGTTATCTGTGCATCGGGCGTGAGTATACGCTAAGTACGCGTAAGTACACCACTGAGTATACACATATACACGCGGCCGGGTAGCGGGGTGGAGACGGGTGGGTGCGTGCGTACGTACACGCACACACGAGTATTTGCGCGTGCCGCACGCACACATCCCCGTGCACGCGGTGCGGTTTTACGATGTGTGCGTGTGTGTGTGTGTACCCAGCAGAACCGAGTATTAAGCGGATACTTGCGTGCGGCCGTAAGTAGCTCTCGTTCCGGCTCCCTCTGTATATCCGCTCGCTGCAGCGGCCCGCTTGCGCGCCTCCGATTCTCCGCGGAAGCGTTGCATTGAGACCAATCGAATAGAAACTAATCGAATACGAACGACTGCGCTGCGCGAGACGCATTACGTTCACGCGCTGCTCCCGAGTTCACCACTCGCCCGACGGGATGTCTGCCTGACTCCCGATAATAAGTGTTACGGCGGCCGAGTATTTTTCCTCTTTTTTTTTTCTTCTTTTTCATCAAGCTCTCGACAGATCGTGGCGCGTTTGAAATTAAGCGAAAATGAAGATTTCGTCGCTTATTCACGACGTCCGTCTTTTGTTCTTCCAAACTGCTCAGAGCTTGGATTAATTCCTTCCGCTCTATCTTTTTTATAACACATACGTGATACATCGTTCCGAGTTTCAAAATATAGTTGACGGTATTACGTTTACATCTCTACGAATTTTACTACACGTTTACTTTTCTACAAATTGCGCCCTCAGCGAGAGATAATATTTTTTTACGAAAGTTGTTCTAAAGAAATCGCTGACTTCCGGTTGGTTCTGGTTCTTTCTGGTTGAGTTCGGCGACACATTTGGCCAGGCGTTAACGACGCCTAATGTGTAACAATCACAAAAGCTGTGTGACGCAAGAAAATTACTAATACCATCTGATAAGCTACGACAATTACGGTTCATGTTTGCTGTTGAGTTGAAGGGTGCTGGTTGAGAGGAAGTACGCGACTTCTGCTATAAATGTAATTAGAGGTTTTAAGATTAGCGTTACACCATATGGCAATCATTAGGCTTTCCTTGCGAAAGCGTTCCCCGACTTTGATTTCGATCCGCGGCCAGAATCGCCGCATCAAGCCGGAAAATCACACGGCGCACAAAGATGCGCGAAACTTTACGCCACCGTCTTTTACGAAATGCTTTCAATTAGAGCGCTTTCTAGTTGTAACTCATCGCAATTAGAATCGACGAAAATTACGTACGCGTTGCACGCTCGAGCCGCTCGTAACACACTGAGCCGCGTGCAGAATCGATGTGCCAATTGCAGCGATACAATATTAATCTACATGTCAGAGGGTCAAACTAACAGATGCAGTTTAAGTAACTGATTTTTGTACTAATTTTTATGTCAATTATTTTCAAACTGTTAGACGTATGCAGAAATTCTTTCCATCCTTTTTATAAAATTCGAACGTTTCTTCAAAAAAGAAATATATATATATAATATTATATTTATATATGATATTTATATAAATAAATATATATTTTTGATGAAAAATTTATAATATAAGAAAAATTGCGTGATAAAGTTGTTACGTAAAACTAGATACTCCATTATGAGAACTTCAATCTTATAAAGTTTCACCATCGGAAAATTTTCCGCGCACGCATCCGTGGTATGTGCGAATCGACGGGCACGGGTTATTAAGCAACGCCGTTCGCACGTTCGTTCCTCTGCTTCTTTTTCTTCGCCTTGTTCGCCCTTCCTCTCAGCTTTCGTCGTGTTTCACCGTAATGTTCTTCGTCTTAGTCGACGATGCAAATGCGCTCGTAAAAGAGGCACGAAGCGCTTAAAGAGAAGCGAAAGGGAGCGAGAAAGAGAGAGGAGGGGATCGCGGAGGGGAAGAGAGGGGAACGGGTGTAGGTTACGCGCGAATTGCCGATACACATGTGCGATATGACCGGCTGATATTTATACGACCTTGTACCGTCCGTTTCGGACGTGGACAATGGGCCGCGAGGCGTCTCATGGGGTCCCAATGTTCGTCAGATGCTGATAAGGGACATAAGTAACACCTGAACCGTGCTTCCGTTCCGCGCTGCGGCACCAACCGGTGCGTTTCCACCGCTAAATTTGGTGTCGACGCACCGGCGCGATAATATCAGCGCCGGCCGAATTAATTCGGGGAAAGTCAAAAGACAAATTGTAGCCGGCGCAAATATATTCCCGTGCAACGGAGTCAAGGATGTGCCTCTCTCGGTACATATATATTTTTTCATTCCATTTATAAACTTTTTAATTTGCGTAGAGAAGAGCGCGTCGATCAATTTTTCGCGACTTCAATGAAAATACTCGTAGTACGGCATCGTGAATATGTATTGATCAAATTCTAATGATAGAATTAATTAACTCGGATACTTCTATATCCGCTAATCTGAGTATTCGAATGCCCAGGTAATGTGAGAAACATCCGAATATCTGGGTGAGGCCCGAAAGAATCGAGTGCCTAAATAATACTCGGCATACCCGGGTACACCCGAGTGGTATCCAAGGTACTCGTGTACTCGGGGTGTACCTGGAACTGACAGCGGTGATAATTAGAGCTCGTTACTCTTTAAATAGAGCTTCGCCACTCGCAAGCTGAGATTAGAATTCGAGGTCGCCGGCATCCTGCCTTCGTCGTGGATTTTGATACGACGGGCTTACACGCGTATTGTGCGACGCAGCGCGATCCCCCCCGTCGATACAATTAAGGCGGTCACCGTTAGTTCAGTCGGCCGGCTTAAAAACAATCCACCGTCGTAAGAAAGCAGTCCTCATTTTTCTCGCGGCGTATAATAAATCCCGTTAAGCGGCCGGATGCTGCTCGTTTTCGCGGCATTTTCGCCGCGCGGCGATGATCGGCGGCGCCACTCGACGCGCACCGAAAGAGCACAAAAGCGTGGCTGCGCGCGAAAATAGCGGTAACTCCCCGGCATAATGCGATCCACGGTAGCGGATACGCCATTACGGTAATGCGCTCGCATCACGCGCCGCGTTTAGATATATGCGTGACGCGTATGCACAGCATGCCGAGGCCCTCTGTCGCTTATCATAAAGACCTGAAACAATGGTCTCTAACGGCTCCCAAGCGGATTCATCAGCGCCGTCGAGGTGTCCGGCGAAGTCTCGGGAATCGTCGGGACATGTAATTCGGTGAAACGCTGCTCGATGGATAGTCGCGCCGAGAGCCGCGGATGTAATTCCTCTCCTCGCGCGTCGAGGAAGATTTCCCCTGTCTCGATGAAAGAGAGAAGCGACGATCGTGTGTAATGATCCGTTTAATATTCACGTTCAAATCAAATCAAGTAATCGTCACACGCGTGATGCGACACTGTTCGCGTAAGCCTTTTTAAATAAACTCGCACCGTGTACGTGCGAATTATTATTATTATAGGCCGTTTCGAGGATCGTTGATTTAATTGGTAGGTTAGCATCGTCTCTCTCTTGGCTTTTATGGCCAAATTGTTGCGTCGGGATTATCCGTTAATTAAGTCCGATACCCGATAACGGTTCAATTTCCTGATTGACAGCATTTGGTTATCGCCGGCTGTTAGAGCGCGCCGTTTTAATTTGTTTATAAATGTACGCGCGTGTAAACGCCGGCCGCAACGATCGTTACACAAATTTGTATGCATACGTAACATCGGTCTCGCCGCACGTATCTATTACTACTACATGACAGCCGTAAGACTGAAAATTGATATAGTAGATCCTTGCTGCGGGATCATGTAAATTTCAAATAAGGCATAAAACGAAAACGAGACGCCGCATAGAAATGAGGGATATATTTATTTGGCTAATTTTCACCGGCATGCGGCCTCACCGCACGCATGCGGCCATTAGACGGGCCTCTCGCGCGTGTAACCGTGTCGACACGTCGTAATTACACCCGAGACGGATGCGCGTCTTATATTAAAAAGCCACGGAGCCTCTCGAGCACGTTAACCGAATAACCGTGCAAATTGCGCGCTTCGATAAACCATCTACTAATGAGCGCACTCCTCTTTTCGTACGTTTAGCAAAATCAGGATCACTTCGCCCGCGATTTTAACGTTCTGCGCACGTTATTAGCAGAGTATCGACACGAGTTAGCCGACACTCAGTGTGTAACGTGGCAAGTTTATCGGTGTGATAAACGAAGCTCGCGGGATCTCATGCGAAAACTTGGAGTTATTGAAAACTTTCCGAAATTCACCGCAAAATGTATCATAAGAAACAAGGTACCGGCATGCATCGGGAGTCCGATAACAGCCGAGTGAATCTCTTACACCACGTGTCGCGGGCGCAGATTGCATTCGGATTGCAGACTGCGATTCGTCGATCAGCCGATCTGACGGAAGTAAGCAAAGATTCATTGGCCAGTCAACGATTCGCAGCTCGCAATTCGAATCCAATCCGCAATGCGTGACACGGGCTTTGGTCTACAGAAATATTGGGATTTACTACCCTCAGTTTTCTCGGCGTGTCGGATGAGGGAGAGTGAAAAAACTCCGGGAGGTCGCGCATTAACAATGTATACCACCGCATGTAAAGTTACCCGGATTTAGTCTTAATGACTTTTGCCTCCACGATCTTGCCACCCCCTCTCCCCCCTCTCTCTTTCTGTCCCTCCCCCTAGCTGGGGAGGGCATTTCCGGCGGTACCCGGCGTCACGGCGCGTCTTATCTTAACGACGCCCGATCGGGGATCCGCTTTTCTTGTTTCTTCAGCTTCCGAAACGCATAAAACCGGTACAACGTGGAGCGGCAAAATGTGGCAAGAGGCGGGGGAAGGAAGAAGAGGAGAGGGGGGCTGTTGCCCCTCTCGATCGGGATATGAGAGCGAGACGAGAGAGAGAGAGAGAGAGAGGAGGGAGACGAGACTGCCGACCTAGTCCGATCCTCCGAGGAAGCTCGAAATAACACGCGATGAGGCGAATAGCACGTGTAGCCATTCATTTCAATCGCGGTGCTTCCAGATACAATGTCTCTCGGGCGGCAGATATTATACGAGCGAGCAGCGGCCCGCTTCCGGTTGTAAACGAGTGACTCGAGGAGGGCGGACAAAGAGGGCGCGCGCGACCCTCATTCAAAAGGGATTAAATAAATTCGCAATTGGACGTACTGGAAATGCGCCGGGTAAATGACGTCTACATATCTGGATTACAATGTTGGACGACAGTAATTGATACCGCTGCCTGTTCCAGCTTGTTCATAGTATCTCGCTGACGACTTATATCTTTGCGCGAGGCACGTGCGAGAATTTCCAAGGAAACGCAAACATGTGCTCACGCACGACCCCCGTTGTTATTAATCGTCGCTACCCACGTCGATGCCTACGCGGCGGCAATATTTTAACGTATTACCGCGAAATCCTCTCCCGAACCGATAGACTGGGAAAGAAGCTCCGCTCGCAGTGGTTGGACGGTAAAAAATTTTGCGTTAAATTTAATACACTCGACACGTCCCAAACGGTTCGCACAAATTTGCGTGTTGATTTAACACAAGGCGAATATGTTGAAAAGTAATACAAATATTGTATAGAAAATTAGCACAAAATTAAAATCCATAATATATTAATCCAACCCTGAAGTATAAAATGTGTTATTTCAACACTTAGGCGTATCGATTCAGCAATATCACCGCATTGAGATAACAAACGCAATATATTAAATCAACATACGGATATGTTGCAAATTTAACACAAACATTTTAACAATCGACTTTAGCACAAGTACAAAATGTTTTTTCACTGTGTAGGTGCAGAAATCTTTTTTTCTATTAAGATCCGGAAATCGGTAACTCGCTCTGTATTCGAATATCAGATACAACCAGACACGATGCTAGATAATCAGATACGACGGATTGAAAAATCGGAAGGGGCGACTGACGCGTCCCATTTGGCGAAAGTCCAATTCATTTGAATCAAATGATATTCGTGTTAGCAACGTACGTTCGGAAAGGGGGAAAAAAAAGAAACCGGTACGATCCATCAAGCGATCGATTTCACCGCTCGGCGCCTCTCGTAGGTCGTCGGTGCAGCTCGAAAATCGAAGTGCCGTTCGTTTGGGTTCCTTCCGCGTCCGTTACCCCCCAGAAATCACGGGTTAGCAGTTATCGCGGGAATTTTCGACAATCTGTCCAATCGCCGTTCACGAGTCTAGAACTGGTACTTTCCCCGGCGGATCGGGCGAGAGAGGGAAAGTCCGTGGGGAACTCAGGGGTGCCTCGCTGTGCCCCATGTCTGATTTGAACGACACCCGATATGCAGATCGGCAGAGCGACAGGATCTATGCAAATCGCGCGAGCGAACCACGCAGGGTACCACCGGGCCGGTAACAACGCGATGAAGAAGAGCGCTATTGAAAAAAAGAATTGACCCCCAAACTGGTTCCACCCGGCCGAATTCTGTCCTCTTCTCTGGGCGAGCGAGCGAGCGAGCGTACGCACGTATACACGCATACGCGCGCGCGCGAGCAGGTACCCCGATAATATATCGGTTCCTTTGCTCTCCTTACGTTTTATGTTTTATGGATCGGCCTTTGTATTACCCGCGAGAAAGGGTGAAAGGTTCGCGCGCTAATACGAGAGCATACCTAATGCCCATTTTCACTGCGGGAGTATGCGTGCGCTGACGTTGGCCACGAGAGACGGCGAGATGCGCGTGTGAAAGCCCGGTATGGAATGCGAGAAGGGTTCTTACCGGTGCACGCTTTAAGCGACGAATCAATTCGATTCTCATGTTTCGCGCTATTCCACAAACGGAAGCGCGCGCCGACGACTCTTTTTAATTGGAACGCCTAATGAGCGGACTTTTCTAATTACCGCCGGTAAGCAGGCGACGCCGTGATTAATCTCTTTGCTAGTTTTAGATCATTTAATTGCCGCTTCGGCTCTCTCGCTTCAATTAGCGTCGAATGTGACGCGTTCGCGCTAACGATCGAGTCGTCAGAGCGATCCCCGGCCCGGGCTCTTGAAATAAATCGGAGCTGATTATATCCTCCTCTCTGTCTTCGGACTTTTGTTGCCGTATCAAATGAAACGATCCGGGAAAACGTTTCTACATTCCCGGCGATTGTAAAAACAATTCTGCCTGCCTGCCGCGAATGGGAATCTTATTTTTAACTATTCTCGAAAAAGTATTGCACATTTATTCGTTAAATGTAACTGTCTTTATTAATACTCAGACGTCATCGGGCGCGATTAATTTTTTTACGCATTGAGAAAAATCCTTTAATTACCAGAACGGAAGCTCCTTTGTTACTTGAAAATCTTCCAGCGGAACAGATCGAAGAATTACTGTTGCTAATCATGAGTCATCGTTTGTTACTTCAACAAATGATCACCAAGCCAATACAGAATTGTTTGTTAGAGCAACAAATTTAAAAGCACAAATTATTCGTCCCCACTACGGGGTCATTTCTTGTCCCACATCTACAAATCATTTCTTGCAGGGAATCTTGTTAAAGTAACAAAAGTTTTCCTCTCAGTGCGTATACGTTATACTTTTATGTTGCATTTCTAGACAACATTTGTATAACTGTGAGGCACTGTACCCTTTCTTATTCCTTTACTCATCACTTGGTTCATAATCCTCCACGTGAGGCGACAGCTTTGCGAATTCCACGAACGAACGTTCGACCAAACGGCAGTTGCGAATGAAGCGTGAAAACGGAAGGTGGATCGGAAAAAGTCATCGGCGTGGTTCATTTGACCGGTGATTCATCAAGCATCTATTCCTCTCTACGGAGAAAAAAAATACACACACACAGGCTAACATACATTTCTCACTGGCCCTCCGCAGCTACTCGAAACTTCGTCCACGAATATCCCGAGGACTGACTCGTTGTAAATCCAATTAGCGCCTGTGGCTTTGAAGTGGTTTTCCCCACTCGAAGTTCCAGTTTCTACCATTGCTGCTCGCGATGTCAAGGGCTCCTTGGGAGCAGTTTTTTCACTTTAAATAATTTTCCTTTCGGTTGGGCCATCCGCGTTCATCCGACAAGCGTCTTACCGACGCGGTGTAACTTTTCTCAAGCCGGGTGTTCGACCAAATCCAACTTCAACGTTTTGCCCAACAACGAACGCTTCCCTCCGCGAGCAAGTTGTCGTGCCAAATCAAATCCCCGCGCTTCGGAATCTTGCCTTCTTCCCTTCGCATGTACATTCCGCTAGAGTTCGGGAAATAACGCGGATGAAGTTATCCGCGCAAAGGGATAGTTCGCGTAATCTCAGTTCCTCGCTTTCCTCCCGGTTCGGTTCGCTTCGTTATTTAAAACAGCGAGCGTGTGGCATTTCCCTCCGGCGTTTATACGCGCGAGCTTCTCGCGACGCGCTTCGTTTTTTCGCGCTGTGTCACGAGCGTCCGTTTTCTTCATCTCCGCGTGCGAGCAGCTTCCCGGAGAGTACACGAGACACGCGTACGCATGCATATATCAGTGGCAACGAGGGGAGGCCCGGACCGTTCTTCACCGGTGATCCTCGGCCGTGTGTTAACGAGCAATATGCGTCCGCTTCAACATTTATATAGATCGTCGCCGCGTCGACATCATCTGCGCGCGTTTCCTCGCGCGAGTGTTTACACCCGGCGCGTCGTCCGCCTCACCCACCATCCATTTTCAGCATCCTTGTATCCTCGTCGTGTCCACCGGCGATATATCGAAGAGACGGGGAGGACACTTTTAAGGGACGCGCTGATCCCGGGTTATAGCAGGCGCGAAACTTACGTCGTCGCGCGACTCCCATTACCCCACACCTGTCTTCGACTCTAAACGCGACTAAATCGCGGAAGCTAAGCCCGAGTTGTAAGATAAACAGTACCGATTCATTGTCAAACGTTTACTTAATGGCGGCTTAAAGATAAAACGTCGTTAGAATCTATAATGGCCGATACGCAGCGGTTCACGTTAATTACTAAGTATATACTGCGGAACAATCATCTCTAATTCTACAATAGCCGCAATCGTGTGGTTTCTACGTCGTTATTTCTAATCGTCGATCTAACATCGTTGCTCGATTCAGCCGCAACGAGTCAGTTTGGCGATTATTGAATGAAACCGATTAGGTGAAACGTTAAGTGCGCGATCGGGTGAAGCGTTAGGCGCGCGTGCAAATCAAATTGAGACAGATGTGTGTATGAAGAAATCAGGTTACGAGAAAAAGAATCGGTATAATTACGAGTAACGAGAGTCGAAGGAGCAATAATGCGCCACCGCAGCTCTAGCTACACTTGTGCACTTTTCCGTTTCTTTCCACGTTATCGCTAATGATCGTTCTCGCGGTGCCTACGCTACGTCCTCTCTCAAATCATATTATTACTTACCTCCACAACCAATCTCACATCTAGCAATAAAAAGACCCCACGGTATGATTACCGAAGGCCCGCGAATAAACTTGACGTTACCCGACGCGTCCGTGAAAGAAAGCGATTCCCACGTTGCGGAGTCGTGCAGAATGCGACAGACAAATCGTCGGGAGAATTATGTCTATGCGAGGGGAGACTCGGCGGAAGGGAGGGCGCGGGACGGCGGTGGCAGGAGGACGGGTAACGTCTTCAAGTTCATGGCTGCGTTTAAAACACCATCTGCGAGCGGACATGGCCTGCAGAGAGCCACTGCGAGAGAAGGGCAAGGGGGCTACAAGGAAGAAGGGGGGATAGGGGGAAACAAGGGGTAGGGAGGCCGGAGAGGGAGGGGGGGAGATTCTGCCTGATGCATTCTGACGCGTGATTATGGCACGGAGGTCAGAAAGGATCTATGCCTCACTGCACCTCCGCCATTACCGGGGCATGATCGCGTATCTTCGAGCCTGATTGCGAAAACTGGAAATTCGAGAGTGCCTTCTCTCGCTCGAACGATCTCGCGGATGTTCACTGCGCGCGCGCGCGCGCGCGTTTTTTCTCCCCTCCCTCCCCCTCCTTCCTCTTTCAGCAACTCTTGTTCTCCTTGATCTTCCACTCGCAATCATATTCGGCGAGTTGTGCCATAAAACGGAAGTGTCCTGTTAGATCCGCAATTAGCTCTCTTCCTCGGCCGTTTGGCGGTGGATGAACATTTTTAACGCCTGTTATAGGAACATGATAATTAGATTCCGGAATTATCATTCGATTTCTGCGACCGCGTTGCTCGCTTCACCATCGGAATATCATAGATTCCTACACGTGCATAGCGCTGTGGTTGTCAGTCATTCGCGATTGCGATATGAAAAATGAACGGCAATAATTAATTTAATATTTTTCCGGGGAAATATATACAATCAATTGATCGGTAATTATCTCGGATTATTCTCAATAATTGAAATATTGATTGCAACACGCAATTATGCTGCTGCCGTGATCGGAAATGGACTCATCATTTACCGGGAAAGGATAAGGTTCGCATCGGCGCGAACGACCGGGTATAATTCGCGATAATTACGTTGATGCGACACTTTTGAGAGTCGGCACGATACGCTTCCGCCCAGCGGAATTCCGTATTTCGTTTGCCTCTAGCAAACAGGATCCGCACTACCGCTGCGGTGGGACGGTGACCGTTCGATTCCGTTTCTCTTTTTCTCCACGCTTCTCGCTCGCTTTTCTTTTTTCTCCTCTCTCCTTCTTTTTTGCTTTTTTCCAGCACTCGTCACGTAAAAGGGAACGAGGCGAGAGTCGGGGCTGTTGTGGGAAAGGGGTGCGCGAAAGGGGTGAATCGCACCACGTGGTTACCACGCAATGCACCACGCAATGCACCGCGTGCATACACGGGTCCATTTGCCGAACAAATCGCACGCCACTCCGCCATTCTCAGAAGCAATTTTGCGGAAGTCATTTTTTATCGGAATTATGCAACCCCGGGAATTATGCGTATTGCATAATTTACGAGGAGGAGCGACCCATTGTTGCGGCAATACGGCCGTTACCGGCCGCATTTTGCTCGCACATGTGACGATATCATTTAATTCCGAGAAACGAAAGTAAAAGTATTTTATATAACTCACGGTATGAATGAAATCAAACTACAGACGAGAATCAGGCGGCCGCATTTTGCGCCAAATGTCAAAGGCAGCCCTTGATCTTTGAGCTAAGTTACGCTCCTCCTCCTCTTCTCCCCTTCGAGAAGCGTCAATACGCGCGCGAGTAAATAACCAAAGAAGCTCACCAACACTAAATTTATTTAACGTTGTCAAGCGTAGCACACATTCGGTTTATACTAAGCGCGCAATCGCACGTTCAAGCGACTACCATATCATAAGCACACACCGTGTCTCCTGCACGTGCATACATAGTGCGTACGTGTGGACGTTAAGTGTACGCATGTTTACACACGTATGTCACAGCTTTGCCAGTCTCTACCCTCACTGATCCTCCGCGCTATCGTGCGCGCTGGCGGTTGGAGAGGGTGAGAGTCGGCCACTTACGTTTAGCACGTAAACACGTTGTCTGCAAACATCACTTTTACTTACCCCCTTTAACTCGACACACGAATGCGAACCTCAGCGCAGGCGCATGCGCGTTTTCGAGCACGCTGCGTGCTACGCAGCAGTTTCGACGAATAATTTCTTTAATAAAAAACATTCATCACGCACCTCGCAAATAAAATTCTCGTCAGGTGATCACCCGTCCACAGTGGAACTAGAATGGTCGCTCGTCTAAACATATTGCTGTGTAGAGGAAAAAAACTTGACTCGAGATAATACAAGACATCTCGCTCGCTCACACGAGGCAAGTAAATTTCGTTGTTATCGATCCGAGATCGATGATGTAACGACGTGAGAATGCCGACGAACAGACACACTGAATTACTTAGCACATGGAAATGCTAATCGCGGAAAATCATTCATTCCGCCGGTCGACCGGTCGATCTCCGGCCGGGCGGAATACTAATAGACGTCCCGGGGATTTACTGCCATTCTTATCGTAAGTGCGTTAAAAAATGAGCACCGGCACGCGTCGAACGTTCTCCGGAGCGGTCGTGAGTGAGAGAAAAGAAGAAAAACAGCACGGTACGTCGTGTCGAGATCGCGAAGTCGCCGGGTTACGTAAAACGCTGCCACGGACAGATGACATTGCGGTAAGAACGTGAAATTACGTGTTTCCTGCCTAGCCGGCGGATTAATACGTACGTGCCCGATCGTTCGGCAAGCGAATGAGCGCTTCGGAAGGCGCGTATCGATTACAGCCGTGTGCTTCACGGGTGTTTTTCAAGGGCGAGACTTCCCTTCCTTCATCCGTCCGGATGTTCCTCGAGATATCGTTCCACGGTACAATTGAGACAGTGCGTAGCGAAGTGACTTAAGGTCAATTTACAGAAACTCAAACGGAACGAAAAAATATGAATGAATCGACCGAGCATGGCAAGAAATTTCAAATGGCAGTCTTATGTTCTGAATAATTCTCGTGATTCATCAATTAATATGTCGTTTAAGTTTTTCTTCGTATTCATTGGCCGTAAGTAGCGCTGAAAAAGCTCCAGCGCGCTCGTGACCGATTGAGAATGTTATTACTTATCACTTGTAATTTTTTTCTTGAGAACGTTGACTTGTAAAAGACAAAACGCAAATCCAAGCGGCAAAATATCTCAATGAACGGTTATGAATTGAAATAACAGCTAACGAGTAAGCGTAATGTTAGTACATCGCTATAACACGCCGTCCCGTTCAAGGTTAAACGTGCTTTAGCTTCGCCTTAATTGGGTTTAACCGTTCTAAGCTATTCGCGTTTAAGATATACACAGGCGTTCGTAGTACCTCAATTATCCTTGCAATATAGAGACGACACGTCATGTGCGACTAGTTATTGGAATAGCTATAGTACCGCATAAACCTCATATGTAATTAAAAATAACAAAACTATTGTTACATCGAAAACCTATTTTGTAATTGATACTAGTGGCTGGTAACCCGACCTCAAGAGCACTACTTGTGTATCCGGATACTCAGGTACCCCAGGAATATAAATCCTAAATATAAATACTCGGGTATAAATACGAATACTCAGGTAATGAGTAATATCCGGGTATCCAGATATTCTGACAATACCCCGAAGACTCGAGTACCCGAGTACCTGGGTAATTTGAGAAATACCCAGGTGTTCTGGTAATACTCGAAAGAGATTCGAGTAGCCGGTTGGTATCCGGTAATACTCAGGTATGTAAGAAAGGGACTGGCCCAACGCCCGGCGTTCGTCTTAAAAGCGCGTCGTTAAATACGGGACGCTGCGGACGTAGTCGCAACGATCAGAGAAAAGACGCTCGTCGAATAGAGGCCGCGGATCGAGAGGGGTCGACTATCGAGGGGAAACCTGCCAGCTAGAGCACGATTTGGCGCTAGAGGAAGGGGGTACGAAGAGAAGGGAGGATTGGCGCGCGAGCTATCGTGACAAATACGCGCATTGTATCGTGCTTGTGCTCTGTGTGCGTCCTATATAAACGTATCTATTGGTGCGCGTGTGTACTGTTGCATCGGTGAGAAAGAGACGGTGACACACATAGGAGAGAGAGAGAGTGAGTGAGTGAGTGAGAGAGAGAGAGAGACAGAGCGAGAATGAGAGAGACGGAGAGGGAGAGGGGGAGGGGGGGGAGAGGGCAAAGTGGTAGAGGTGGATATAATATTATATCGAGAGTAGGCGTGGTTTAAAAAAGGGGGCGGTACCCACGATACTCATTCTCTCGCTCTTTCCTGCTCGTTCCCCATGTTCTTCCCCCCTCTGTCTCATTCTATCCTTCTCTGTCTTACTATAATGTTCCCTCTCCTCTCTCGGTGTGCCGTGGCATCGAACTCAGGACCGCGGATCGAGTCCTTTACCAACACACTTGGAACACTTTAACTCCGTGTAGTATACGGCGCGTCTGACGAAGAAAGGGGAACGAGAGGGGGCAGGGTTATAGATAGATGCTGCGGAGCGAGAGGGATGCAACTGCAGCGGCGCGAATGGTATCTGTTGCTATATCATTGAGGCTGTCTCTATTTCGTTCTAACATATCTTTCACCCTCTTCCCGTCGCTTTCCGGTACTCGTAAATATCGCCTTTTTTTTCTCACCTTTTGCGTGCGCCAATCCGAATGATACCCGGCGGGACTGCGATCATTGAGACATTTGAGACTCGGTCGAATTTTCGGATCTCGTCTCGCCGCTGTTTTTATAAGACTTTTAATCCGATTTTTCATTTCAATTCGTAAGCATTTGTTCACAAGAATTCAATGAAAATTTCCGTCAATTCCTTCGTGTTGCATGACTATACAGCGTCACACCGCTTCCTACCCATACGTTTTCGTGCACGCGGGAATGTGCGTGCTCTTGCGCGTGTTGCGCGTTACACCGGATTCTTACGCACGGCACCGACGGAGGCCGATATGTAAGTGTGCGGCCAGCGGGCGCGGATAGGAAGGTGCTGGCGAGGTGGAAGGGTCGCGGGAGACCTCCGACCAATGATATTGCGCGGTTTTATCTCAATACGCTTATCTGTCGGTGCACGAGCGTTTTATATCCGCGCTCGGGTGTGCGCTCTGGTAACCGCCGGGGATATATTGACCGTGTGTGCGCGCACATGCGACCCCTGTAGGCGTGCACCGCACGTTGCGTGTGATTGTATGATTCCTGCTTAGGTTTACCATACCGAATCGAAAGATCACCATTGTCGACGTTAAAAAGAAACAGTCGGTGAAAACATTTAAGGGGAGTCAGACGTGATGACCAATCGGTCGAGGCGGGCGAAATTTGAAATTCGTCGACTCATCAAATTGTAATCTCTAATCCGAAATCTTCTATTTCCAATACTTCGGTCTGATGGAGACTTAAGGATGTGTAAGACAATGCGTCTTTTGAAAAAGAGTTGAGAATTAGTGACAGCTTTAAGAAAGAAACGTGTCTAGCGTTGTCACAGAAGCAACGCTCAATCGCGGACGGAAAAGAATTGGCTAGCAAGACAACGCAGTCGCGTACAAGTGGGACGCAGCCGTAAGGGTCAATTCGGCTGAGGAACCAATTAGGATATTATTTCAGATTTGAGAACTTTGGAAGAACGTGACGTAACAGAAGTGACGTAAATTTGACAATAAACAGGAGTAACTAGAATTTCGATCGATTGAAATTCTATCCTTCCACCTTCTTCTGTACGCTAAAACCCGAAGCAATATCCTAATTAGTTGTTCAGCTTAAGTTTACATTTATACGGTAATAACGTGCGAAGACCCTTAGTGGGGCCATCGATCGTCATCGACCAGCGTTTGTATCTTGTTTGTCTTGACGGAGTCAATAAACGTTATCAGTACGGCGGCAAGAATTCGGACCGAGTTATTTTAGGATCTTGGATACTCCTAGTCCTACCCCGCCGGCCGCGCGGGTCATTTTACACTAAGACTGTATTTACACAGCCCGGCCTTAATGACGTCCCATTCTCTAACTTTATGACCACTAAAAATGTTCAATCAGACGCATCGGATACTCAGAGAGGATGTGTTCGATTGGACGCGCACTTTCTGTGAATCTTGATGAAGCGCTACGCCCTAACAAACGCAGATATACATTTTCTGCGCTCTTTCCATTTATTTTCTTTTCTAAAATTGGAAAAAATCGAAGAGATACTTTCGCAGCGCTGCATCATCGGTGATAGGAATGATCGACTTATCCGGCACGGTGACGTGTTTCATCGTAACGACGCGTAGATCGGCATCGTGATAAGAGCCAGCGGTCTGATGAGGTTAGACGAAATTGCAATTGATCCGGCGATATCGGCGAGCATAAAGGGCCCCTGCGCTATCTTTCGTTCGGTTATGCGCCCGGTTTTAACGATGGTTGGATTTTATTGAGGCCGCGGATCGCTGATTGCGCGTCCGGCTTTTTAGAATGCGAAATGTCCCCCGCGCGCGCCCGCGCGATTTAATCGCCGTCTGTTCAATCTTTCGCGCGCGAGCGGTTTGTTGAACATCGGGCATAGTGAAATCCAGTTAACACGCCGCTGAAGCTTCCGGTGTCATTAAAATATACAAAGATTTCTTATGTAGCGTGATTTATCTTTGCAAATTTTATAACGATATTAAAAAATATAAAATGTTCCCTCTCTTTGCAAGTGGGCGCGATATAATTGGCGGTCCTTCTCATTATCTTCGTATGTCGTACGTGATAAATATATTTGCACGGCAAAATTATATCAGGTATATTATAAAATGCAGGTAGAAAAATTTGACGTCGCGTCATTTGATCGTACTTACGACCGGTGATTATTTAAATACCTGAGGCTCCGTGCATTTTACACGATTAATTTACAGAAACGTCAAACGCGAAATCCGTATACGCCTAAACCTCGTAAGCACGTGATATGACAATGACGCGTACGTTTCGCATTACCCGATGCGCGTGGCGTTCACTCTTGCCGCCGGAAATATTACACATATTTTGTCACTAATAGCCGGGGATTTCCGTCCGGTTTACAATCGCGGCCCCATTCGGGGGTGAGCCGATGCAGCGCGTCGAGGCCATCGAGGCCAAACAGAAGCTAGGCATAGCTGCGACACTCGCCTGGAATCGCAGCGGGGGCTCCATAAAAATATTTTTAGACACAGGAGGACTCTTCGACTCTTTCTCTCTCTCTCTCTTTCCTTCCCCCCTACCCTCCCAATCTCCCTTTCTCTCATTCTGTCTCTCTTCGCTCTTGAGCCTCAACAAGGAGAAGCGCCACATATAAAAAGGAAAAGAAAAAAAAAAGCAGAAACCCCCACTGGGGCGAACGGAAAGGGAATAGCTTAGACGACGATCGGATTCGTGAGAGGACACGTGTAGTCGATACGTCTCAGCTGCAGCTCGCGCCGAGGCAGTGCAATTCGAAAAATACGAGAATCTAATTTTCGGAGACGTCTGTCATCCCCTTTGATTTTTCTGGCGGGTATCTTACCCGAGATTGAGACCACGTGCGTCGCTAGACGCTCGATTCTCATTTTGCTCGTTACGCGACTTCGAAATACTCCTCGCGAGACGACAAGTGCCTATTGAAATTATTTACGCAGCATGTCGCGCGCGCGCGCAGAGTTGTGACGGAGTTTATGCAATTTCACGCCGCCAGTTATTGCGGTCTCGTTGTCTTGTAAATTTATATAATATCAATATTTAATAATTATAAAGCTGACAGTCTTTGAATTAACGTTTGTATCGATTTTTCTCAAAGTAGACGAGAATTAGACCTAAGGTGACTTGTAGTCGGCTATGTGTCTCTAGTTATTAAAAAATGTAACGTAAGAGGACACAATGGACTGGAATCCATGAATGATAACTCATCACTCTATATAGGATTAACGTACATCTCAGCAACAAGTGATCCACGTGCGCCACGGCGGAAGTTCGACCTCGACGTTGTCGTAGTACAAAGGCGCGCTGGTATCGCGTCACAATGGTTAGGCTAGATGCCCTACAAGCCAAGTTCACCTTTTAACCCTCCTATTACCTTCAATTCCGCGGCATTCCCTTTCCGTACACCGTATCTACGCTCCACCGATATTTGACGGTGAAATCTGTGATGCTTCTTTGAAATTATTATACACTATTTCGAGAGTTACGACACATATTGGCACAGGCTTCTCTCGACATTCTTCCACTTTTCTTAATAACATGGTATAATTTTCAAAGAATTAATATCGTCACGAAATATTTCATTTTTACACAAAATGAGGTAACTAAATAGATAGATAAAATAATTACCTATAAAAATGGACATTGAATTTATTTTTCATATTTGTTGAAATTACATCCAAGAATTTAATTTGCTGATTTAGTATTCAACCGTCCTTACCCGAATCGAAATTTTGGCCCTACATTAAGTCTACTTAGTTCTACGTTAAATCTTCAAAGAGGGAAAACGGAAATAACTTCCCACTTGTAGCATTAAAGGAACACCGACAGTGCTCCTTTGATGCTACGAAGGGAATTTAGACTTCTCTGGGGGAAATTTTAAATTCTACGTTAAGTCTCCAAGTGGAGAAAACAGAAATAATATTTGTAGCATCTAAGGAGCACAACAGAAGACCTTTGAAGACTTAATGTAGAATTAAAATTTCTCGACTCGGGTAACCGCTAACGGGTAACTTCACTCTATCGCCTACCTACATCTCTCAACGCAAGTAAATACTTACAACGCGTACAAAGGAACCATCGGAATCATCGGGTCTTAACGATCTATCCGCGTTGTAACTGTAAAGTTTGTATTTTTTGCCGTCCATTCGCAGACGCGCTTCTCTGCTCCTCGGGAGATCCCGATGACTTTTGTTTACGATTTTCACGCGCAATTGCAGACGAATGGTCGGGGTTCATAGATCGATCGTATATAGCTATACCGACTACCGAGAAAACGAAAGGATCGCTCGTCAAGCGCAGTAGATCGCTTTTGTATGAGAGCGCCGCAAGTGCCGAGTCACGCCTTGACAAACAGGGATGTCAAACAGATGTTTCGTGCCGACCTTTCTTTGGACCTCTGTGAGAGAGCCTGACAGATACCCGGCCCGTAAACCATGCAGATCGTTCCGCCTTTCGGTATTCGAAGCTTGAACGTTATTCGACGATCGTATCCAAGCAAACGCGCCGGTGAATCAGAAATTGAATTGTATTTTTCTCTTTCGCGAGTTTCGCATCTGCACGAGATCTTGCACACGTAAGAGGAAGAGTTCTCGAAAGAAACCGCGTGACATAGCGATTTAACAAATCTGGATCAGGTTTTTAATGCCAAACTTCAAATACGAAAAGAAATTATCTATATATTAAATATATATGTTTTAAATAATTCATGCAATTTATTATATGAATAAATTGTTTTACCGCGTGCTAATATGAAGTAATTTTTCGGAATGTGCGATTTAATTATTTACAAACAAATTCCTCGCGCGTGAATTCGTAAACATCCATACATCGCGAATGATTTGAAGAAACAGAGCTGCGGAGTGCGGCGCGTATTGTCGTTCTCGCTTTTCCCACTTTGGATTCGCGCGGTTAACGTTTTCAAAATACCGCCGATAACAACAGAGTTAATCGTTAAGCACAGTCGGCGGGCGTTGAATAAAAATCCTAATATTTTCCGCGACGCGCGCGAATCTCCGTGTTTCCGGCATAATTCGTCGACCCGATTTAACAGCCGGGCGAAACTCGTCGCGTTGCGGGCCGGCACGCTCCCGGAGGCGGGATTTTCCTCGATTTGCGTCCACGATGGAAATGTTCCGGCGAATAAATCCGGGAACGAAAAACGTCGAAGTCCCGGCGGCGTATGATTGGCTGTCGGCCGTCGGAATCGGATCGTTCGTTTGAGTTTGGTCATTTTGGTCGCTCGGTAAATAGAGATTTGACAGGCGACGTGACGGGGTCAGCGTTGCACCTGATGCCGTCAGCGGTTTTCGCCCTCTTTCTCCTCCTCGCTTTTTCTCCGTTTTTTCCTCTGTTTTCCATTCTCTCTCTCTCTCTCTCCCCCCTCCTGCTCTCTGGCCCTATCATCTAGACAATCCTTTCACACCACCCGATAATTTTTTCTCTTTGTGCAAATATTTGTTCGGTCGTTGACAATATTTCCTATACTTTGTGATATAATGTCGAAAAATTAAGTTGCCATAAGACCGTGGAAAAGAATCATCAAGTGTCATTATTCGTTAAAATTACACGAAACTTGAAAATAATTGTGCACCAAAAATATATTGGATTATCAGAGAGATTTCAGACATTTATTCAATATATTTTATTCTTTATTTTAGTACAATACTAATAGAGTATTAATAGGATTTATCAATATTTATAAATTAGGAGTGATCGGTGAAAATATCGGGGATCTTGAAATAAAAGATTTCGGAATAGATTCACATATTAGATGATATAAGGTTAATATAAATCCATATTTCATGCAGGATCTTTTTCACGCTCCGCTACGCTGTCGAATGTAGTAACTCAAATTACAACCATCTTCTGACGTTTCTCTACGCGCCTAATATTATGACAAATAGAACGATATTAATTATCCCGCTGAACGTTATTTGCCAACGCGGCAAGAGCTATCATTACACATTGCACGGCGTTACTCTGTCGTCAGTGGTGCATTAGGCAACCGGTACGAAATTCGTTTTATTATGGAAACGTTGCACTTCTTTCTCGAATGCAGCTGCAGCATGTCCCGCTAATTGCAAAATGCTTCTCTCGCAATATCTCCGGTTACCATGTTTGTGGCCGTGCAAATTTGGGACGGGTTGTAATCTCGCCAAGAAACGTGCGTATTAGTTACACTTACTGTAAATTGTAACGTCTCTTATTACATCGTTACACTTAAATTCTTTACTTTAATCTTTTCCCTAAAAATACATGTTATTACACGTACATGAAAAAAAGAACGGTTGGTCTTGAAATATATAATGTTATAATTACGATATATGATTCTCTTATATAATTCATATGATAGGACAAAATGAATACAAATTTGTTTAAAGTCGGATTCGATCGAATAGTTTGAGAAAATTTCTTATTTTTCTTTTTCACAGAGATCGCTTTTTATAAATAAGTTTTACACAGTTACCATCATCGATTCTTCTGTTCTTACTAATGCCCTTTTTGTCACGCAATTATATAATAGTAGTATATGCGAGTGCAATACTTTAGTATGTTTACAAAGGGAAGATCGACTGGCATGTTGTTTGATGTTTGTTTCCGTGGTGTTTAGGTGTCTCCGTGCTGGTTAGATAAAGCACCCACCACCCACGCCGGAGCTATGCGTATGTTCCACGAACTGAAAGAGTAATCATTGAAGTCGATCGATATGAGATTAATTTCATATCTATCTGCTCCGTAAATTTTAATTGCGCGCCACAGCTAATTTCGTTAATGTGACAAAATCTCATCGCACGTTTCGCAATCGGTGTAATAAATCAATATCGCGTAATATCGCCGTCAGTACGGCATATCAATGCAGCAATACGCATATGCTAAAATAGTTAACATATCGTTGGAAAAATAATTTAAATGTTTCAACTTTAACTATACGACCATATTTTACGTCAAATTAATCCAATTAACGTAACATTCAATAATTTGTACATCAGTGAGAAGAGCTGTTTAGTGCAATATGATATTTTATCAATAGCGAGACGATAATTGTGACATAATAATTATGAAAGATTGATTTCGAATTTTATCACAGCGGCTTCGAGCTGTGAAGTCGAGATCGAAGGTTTAGAACGGTGTCGAATGCTTTACCGAGAAATAAAAACATTTTTAATCATAATGCGCGCCACGCCTTTGGCAACGCCACGTGTTTTGTCTTTCTCATGGACCATATCGTATCGGGTTTGGCTTATCAACTTCGATACCACTATCGACTCGAATTGTTCTCAGTGGTGGGACCACTACCGCTGCCGGAAGTGTGGTATCGACGGTATTTGTACGATTCCTATTCTCTCTCTATATATTATGCGCTTCTCTATTATAATTCAATCCTACCCAAATTCAATGACACGAAATAAAAACTATGCTTCAATCTTTCAATGTTTTTTTTACTTTTAACGCCTACGATTGAACGATGCGTGTTCTAAGTATAACAAAAACTATTAATTAGCATAAGTAACTTTTTTCCTGAAAATAAATCTCTAAATTAAAGTCGAAATTTGACTAAAAAAGGTCATACCCTTTTTAATTAAGCTTAATTATGGATTAATATTAGTAGAATCTATCAATAAAACTAGTCGTTTCGATCGCACGAGGTAGAGAGAGGGGAGAGGGACAGGGGCAAGCAAGAGAGAATGTATGAAAGCGGTCGTTGCCGAGAGTCGACAGCCGTACGAAAGCGATTATGAGAAATGGCTGTAATAGTACGCGTTGCTCAAATGTTTCTACATCAAGAGGGTGGTTTATCATTCCACCGATATCCTATCGACAAGCTTGCATAATCGCATCGTGCGTATAAAGTAGTGATTTAATTCCAGGTATCTAAGTAAGCTGAATATTAGCCGAATACTTAAAATTTTCCGAATATCCAGGTATCCGAGATATTTTTCACATTACCAGGTCATTTCGATATTAAATTAATATCGGCGAGTTTGGATATTCGAGCAGTATCTGCGAATTTGAGTACCTAGATATAGAAATACCTGTTTAATATGCTAATATTAAAGAGACACAATTTTACCACGCGGATCGCGATAGTTCTTCAGACAAACAGGATTCCGAATGCAATCTACCCTTGACGATCGCATTCCTCGACTTCGCATTATATCGCGAGCGAAGAACTCCTCCGTCCTCCCCTTGTTTCCCGCAAAACTTTTCACGAGCATTTTCGATCCTCGTCCCAGTACGAGAGAGAAGGAACGTCGTGCTCATTATCCCCTCTCCCTCGCCCATGTACGGTTCACACATCCGCTTCCGGCCAGGGATAATATAATAATCGGTCGGCGGGCACAATACGTATGGGTATTATTTGCGACGATAGATCAACGGGCGCGCGCGAACGAGGAAAAAGAATAAATAAGAGCGATAAAAACTACGAAAGACAGATGGATTCGCGATTAAAGGCCAAGGAAGGAGGATGGAGGTCAGAAACTATGGATTGTAGCGTGAGACACGAAACGGGAGCTCGTGAGAGCGACAGAGAGAGAGAGAAAGAGAGAGAGAGAGGGAAAGAGAGAGAGAGAGAGAGAAAGAGACACAGACAGAAAGAACGTGACACGGAGCTCATTTACGTGGTAACGGTGGAAGATTGAACGCGTATACAACACAGATTACTCGGTCGTGTGCATGTGCGTACGTGTGGTGGGGGTGGGCGATGATGAAAAAAGCGCGCGTATTTGTTTAATTATCAACGGTACCGCATTAACTCGTTAATTGGGCGTCAGATGGCGGGCATTGTATCCGGCTGACACGCTTTGTACCCGCGCAATGTACGCTCGTTGTGTGCGCACGCGCGTTTATGCCACACGCGGCACTTCTCTCTCTCTCTCTCTCTCTCTCTTACACATACACACACACTCTCATGTTCGTGTTTGTACGGACATGTGGGTGTGCACACACCCACTGTCTGTGTGTGAGCATAGCTAGGATCGTTTCTTCTTTTCTCCCGTCTGCACGTCCAACTAGCGCCGTTCCTTGACGCGGTTTGTTTTTTCGTTTATTTCGTACACCCTCCTCTCTCTCTCTCTCTCTCTCTCCGCTTCATATTCCCTCTTTCTTGCACACACATATACACACGAGTGTCGGTGCGGGCGCATATTTGTCACACATGTCCCACGTCCGGCGGGTTCGGCAGACAGCGGCGTTAATCGTATGCACGAATAATTAGAACAATGAGTGCGTGCCATTATTCGTGAACAAGGCGTGCTTTGAGAGACGCGTTCTTTTTCCCCCTCACCGCTCACCGTATCGTTTTCCCTCTTTCCTTTTTGTATTTTACCGCGTACCAGCGGTGGCCTCTGCAAAGTACACCGGGGGATGCCCCTTTTGTCGATGCGATCCGTAGTATAAACGCGGAGGAAGAGGACGGCTGTCTCTTTGGGCGAAATGATCGGATAACTGCTCGTCAGCTCCGAGACAGTTCTCGCGCGCTTCGATTCTTTTTGCATTCCTCAGTCTTGCGATTGAGAAAAAATGTGTCTCGCACTGAGACACCGCGGCTGTGAATAGGATTTTCAATTGTGATCGCCATCCAACCGCTTTACCGGCGCGTTAGTTGGTACATCGTCGATATATGTAGCGCGGACAGAATTGATGCAGGAGGATTTCTTTAGAAATATCTGTGTAATACACGATCCCATTTATTATTGAGTCTTTATAACGATGGTTTAATTGATAATTAATTTTTATCACTTCTTATCGCACGTTTGCATTGATTACTAATTAGTTACTCTCTCGTATTTCGATAATATCTGTCAAAATATCGCACATATGTGGGAATGTACATGTGCACACACGTGCAAGTTGCGTGATAATAGTCATATTAACATTTAATTCGATTGTTAGCATACGTGACGGTAGTTGACGTGTACTAAACTGTTACGATACTGATAGAGGAAATTTACGTTACATTATTGTCATCATTATCAAGTTGTAATAATTGATTGTAATTATTCTAATAATTGCAAATAGTTATCTACAGAAATTATGACAGTTTTGTTCATCGTAGTCTGTGATTTCTCGCTCGGAATAATTATTTAAAATGCTCGCGTATGTGTGTCTGTTAAACAGTATTAATCGTGTCTAATCATACACTTATGCAGAAATTCGTTCTGTTTCTTTTTCTTTATGGAATCATTTATTTTTATTATACACACACACACACATACACACACAGAGTCGCGCATGTACATTGTCCGTTCTGATTATATAAAGCAACTTGTCTTTGCTTTATTCTGCTGAATTCCGATTCCCACTGTGCCACTGTTGCAGATCTGTTTATCGTTTTAAGCTTTAAGGGTGCTTAGAAAGAGGGGTTGCGGAATGGCGAAATCAGGGAAGGAGACGGAGGAATGAGGGGGGTGAGCGTATTGGTATTGAGTGATGCCAGCTGACGATACTGAATTCAATTTAATGGAATGCCGTGACGCGAAATAGGACTTGCACTCGATATTTATTATATGGCGGTGCATTAATTACCGCGGCCCCGTATTCTTCGGGGTACTTCTGCCACCGGTGCGGCGTTGGTATTCCTTTATCTTCCGTTAATAATAGTAATGATAACGAGTCTAATAATTGGATCCCGCAGATCATTAGCGGACCTCCACCGTCGACTTAATAAATTAGGTATTCATCGCTTATCCGTCGGCTCGAAAGAAACAAGTTTAATTAATTCCGATGTAAAATGTATTCCCGATGAGATAGAGGGGCCCCATTTTGGTGATCTCTCCATTCTATATGAGTGGAGACGTCTGGTTAATCGCCGTCTTACAAAATATCAATCCAGCTAGCCGAGAATTCTTTCGGTGGCGTATTACGGCAATCCGATGTACCGTTTATTATAAATATAACGGGATAGGACGGTGGATAAATAATAACAAGACTACAAGCAGCAACTCGGGCCGACTTCTCGCAAATGCGAGAACTCAAAGGATACCGGCGGGTAACGCAAGCCTGAGAGAGCCGGTCTCAAAGTACCGATTCGTATTCTTCGTCTTTCGCGTGTGCTCGCAACTTTCATTCTCACGAATGCTCTCGACGGCACATACACACACACACACACACACACACGCGCGCGCGAGAGAGAGAGATAACTTCCTCGGCTTGGGTCAGGCTACGTCACAAATTAGACGCTCGCGGGCCTGAGTTTAAAATAATTAAAACGTCGCGGGAAAAAGACAAAAGCCGGTTACCTACCCATCAAGCCCCGCGATGATGTAAGAGCAGAGGGAAGGATAGAAGCGAAAGGGGTGAGCTGGGGCGAGACCGAGAAGAGGTGTGGGAGCGGTTCGGGAAGAGGTTTGATAGGCGAGCGAAGAAAAACACAGACTTGATCAAAGTGAAATACGCATTGCCAGCCATGTGGGTAATTATCCTGGACCTTTGCATTAACCCCTTCCTTTCCGCTCTCATCGGGCGAGCTACCCCCGCGAGCCACCCCCGGCGTCCACTGCGTTCTCTCACACCCTACGGATTTTCCTACGCTCGCGCGCACATCGTCGGGGAGATCCACCTCCGGATTCTGCCATCCCGCGCCTGCATTCCTCTTATCCTCCGTGCTAACTTGGATTCGTTTTCAGTGTACTTTCAGCAGCGTATCAAGCTCATTCCAGGCGCACGCATACGAACCCGGGTGATTACGATTAATTCTATCTACCGCTGGAATTATAATGAAACCTTAAAACGACGTCCGGTGATACAGCCGCGGCTGGAAATTTTCTCTGGGGTGGTTCTCGAATAATCAGGCCGGGGATTGTTCTTCTGAGCCATCGCGGGGTCTCGAATCACGATTTGTCTTTGCCGTCGAAATCGCGAAATCATTTCAACCCGGTATACATAATTAATCGCGCCGAAATTATGCGCGACATGTCACGCGAGTGTTACGATAATTAAGTCATCGATTCAGTTCATAGAAAGACTTTTGCGATTATATCGATGATCATCGTGGGTGCCATTTCAAATATGCAGCCAACATTTGCGCGCTTTAAAATTTCAAGAGCTTAATATTGCTATCCCGCCCCCCCCCCTCTATTGAATCCTTCATGATGTTAATCAAATCATTGGCTCTAAGTATTGGTCTCTAAGTGTTTCCTAGCCGATTCGCCTTTAAAAGATCGCTTACAAATGCGTAATGTCTGGAAAACCGCACTGTTTTACCCGGGCGCGCCTTCACGTTGAACTACGGTGCTGTTGGAATGCCTCCCGTAATTCCGGTGGCGCATTAAGAGCGTCGTAATCAATTGCCACGATATAATATGTGCGCGGTCTCGCAGTCTCGCATACATGTATATGTCGCGACGAGAAGAAGGCAACGAGAGGAAGCGCGCGCGCTCGAGATGGGCACCGCGGATGAGAAAAATAATTTAATTAATCTGATTGAGAATGTTAATGCCTGCCTCGCAAAATAATATCTAAATGAATTAATACCCGCCGTCGGCAAGGTGAAAGAGGGTTGCCCAAAGGAAGGGCGGCTGAAGCGGCGCGGGACGGAGAAGGAAAAACAGGCTGCTGCGAGAGGTGGAGGGGAAGGCAGAGAGAGCCGAGGTAGGTAGGAGAAGGGAAAGAGTGAAGGATCGACTCCAGCTGGATGCAGGATGAACAGACACAGAACTCACTTGGCACGGCAAAGCGGAGAGGGAGAGAGAGGCGCTAATTAGCTAAGTAAAGCCGGCGCATTATCGCTTATTTTCAACCCTCTCCGGCTACCCCACTCCCCCTCCTCCCCTCCTCCTTCTTCTCCTCCTCCACCCACGACGAAAATGGCAAGTTTCTCTTCGCCCTGTACGTAACTTCGCCCGTATAGAATATCGCGATTCGAATTTCCACCGCTCCCTCCCGCCCCCCGCCCCTCTTGCTCCCCGTTATCAGACCATACGCTGTTCTCTCTGTCCTACTCTGAGGTAGCGCGCACCATTCCCTCGACCTCCCTTTACTTCCAGCTCAATCTCTCCCTTTTGACTTTGCCTCTCCGGCGCCGAGATTTTTTCCGATTCAAAGCTGCGATCAACTGTAGAGATCGGCAGATAGTTTTATGACGCCTCGGTTGAATGCACGGGGTGCAACCCGCGTCCTCGGTGCGCGTGCTCGATGAGGTGCGTCCACCGCGATGATCCGGGACGCGTGTGTCGCGTTACCTTTGGACGATGCGTATCACGTCATATAAAAATTGCATGGGCGACGTTCGACGGTAATTACTATCTACCGGAGTTTCGGTGTGTGGATACCGTCACGGGGAGAAGCTATCGCGAGAAAAACGCGACTTGAAATGTAAATGAACCGGTCGGTTTGCGAAACACCACGAGCCCGGGAAATAGCGTGGCACGTGGAATCGTAGAGTTATAAAGCGCCAAAATTAACACTCCGCATGTTAATAATAAAAAAAGTAGTCGGCTATTTTTTTCATCCGTAGCGTTTGCCGGAAGCCCTCCCGGAGAGTTGCTGAAATATCCCGGTGAAAATATCGGATCAAATATATTTCCATATCCGATAGGATATGGGCGGAGGAGCAGATAAAACAAAATCATATATACGCAAAAAAATAGCAAATGCCTAGAATGACAAGTGCCTGGCCGGTCGTCGAATATATATCCGACCTTTTTATTCTTCGTCAATCAGAAAAATGAAACGCAGCTGCGAATGTAATAATTCCATTCCGCGCGTCGATCGCGCACGGTGGGGGAGCACGGTGTAATTAACTCTCACTCAAATAACATTTAACATTTTTGCTCGCCCGGTATCCGGCAATATCTTCACTTTTATGCGCGTTACGTTATGATTATATAGCATCGCGCAGGCCAAACGATAAAATCATAACCAGCCGGGGGACGGGAGGACGCGGGCGGGGGGATAGGACGCGCTTTCGAGGAATGGATTTCTAATGATTGATAAAGATAATTAACCGAGTTTCCTACCATCCCCCCTCCACCTGCCTCCCTCCCTCCCACGGCCATGCAGCCCGGCAACCCTTTGATTCGAACCCCAGAGCTCCGCTCTTCAGCCCCATTACCACCCTCGTCGTCGTCGTCGTCGTCGACGGCGTCCATAGCTTTGAAATCCCGACGGCAGGAGCGATTTTCAGCCCTGTACTTCCTTTTCTGCTCCTTCTCTCTTTCCTTACAACTAGTCGTTTCTATATCCGCGCCTTTATCGCCCGTTCGCGCCCGCCCACCCCCCC